>NC_080068.1:118337154-118521026 GCF_949987535.1 Balaenoptera acutorostrata | reverse complement strand
CCCAAGATCAAATTGCTGCTGATTTGGTTCCTGACTTGCAGAGAGCTGACTTCTCACTATGTCCTCACATGCCTCTTCCTCAATGTAGAAGTACACAAATCTCTCCTCCTCTCTCCACTAATCCCACCATTACCTAATCTAACTGTAATTACCTCCCAAAGGCCACATGTCCAAATACCATCACATTGGGACTTAGGGCTTTAACATATGAATGGGGGGGGGAACATTTAGTTCATAAAAACCTGAGACTTCGAGTTTTGTACCCTATAAATATATTCTTCAAAAATCAAGGCGAAATAACATTTGAGACAGAATAAAAACTGAAAAGGTTTGTTTCCAATACATATAAACTGTGAGAAATGCTAAAAAGATGTTCTTGAATCTGAAGTGAAATGATATCATATAAAAGTCAGTATCAGCAGGAAGCAATTAAAAACAACAAAAAGAGGTAAATATCTGGGGAAACTGACATCTTTGTCTTTATTTTTCATTACACATAATTTAAATTTTTTAAAAGCATATTAATTGTTTAAAGTGACAAAAATAACAATATATTTTGGAGTTTAGAGCATATGTATAAGTAAAATATATGCCAACAAAAGCACAAAGAAAAGAATTATAGAATTGCAGTGTTGTAAGGCTCTTGCATTGTCAGTGAAGTAGTATACTATTTGAATATAGACTGTAATGCCTTAAAGATATATATTGTAATATTTAAAGCAGTCATTTAAAATGGCTATAGCTAAAAAGTCAATAGGGGGGAATTAATAGAACATAAAATGTTCAATTTACCCAAAAGAATGCATAAAAGTAAGAATAAAGAACAAGTAAACCATATGAGACATATTGAAAAAAACACTGAGATTGTTGGCGTAAAACAGAACCATATCAGTAATTATTGAAGTGTAAGCAACTAAAACTCCAGTTAAAAGACAGATTATAATATTGAACAAATGCAAGCTCCAACCTCTATTCTATTTATAGGAAACTCATTTTAAACATAAATGGTAAAACTCAATGGGTAGAAAAATTAGAGGCATGGAAGCATGAAGCAAAGAAAAGTCGGTGTATCTATTGGTAAATTATTAACAGACAATAAACTTCAAGATAAATAGTGTTGAAAGAAATTAAAGTTGATACAAACAGACGGAGAGATTTACCATGTTCTTAGATTGGAAGAATCAACAATGTGAAAATGACTATACTACCCAAAGCAATCTACAAATTCAATGCAACCCCTATTAAACTACCAATGGCATTTTTCACAGAACTAGAACAAAAAATTTCACAATCTGTATGGAAACGCAAAAGATCCCGAATAGCCAAAGCAATCTTGAGAAAGAAAAACAGAGCTGGAGGAATCAGGCGCCCTGACTTAAGACTATACTACAAAGCTACAGTAATCAAGACAGTATGGTACTGGCACAAAAACAGAAATATAGACCAATGGAACAGGATAGAAAGCCCAGAGATAAACCCACACACATATGGTCACCTTATCTTTGATAAAGGAGGCAAGAATATACAGTGGAGAAAAGACAGCCTCTTCAATAAGTGGTGCTGGGAAAACTGGACAGCTACATGTAAAAGTATGAAATTAGAACGCTCCCTAACACCATACACAAAAATAAACTCAAAATGGATTAAAGACCTAAATGTAAGGCCAGACACTATCAAACTCTTAGAGGAAAACATAGGCAGAACACTCTATGACATAAATCACAGCAAGATCCTTTTTGACCCACCTCCTAGAGTAATGGAAATAAAAACAAAAACAAACAAATGGGACCTAATGAAACTTAAAAGCTTTTGCACAGCAAAGGAAACCATAAACAAGACCAAAAGACAACCCTCAGAATGGGAGAAAATATTTGCAAATGAAGCAACTGACAAAGGATTAATCTCCAAAACACACAAGCAACTCATGCAGCTCAATACCAAAAAAAAACAAACAACCCAATCCAAAAATGGGCAGAAGACCTAAACACACATTTCTCCAAAGAAGACATACAGATTGGCAACAAACACACGAAAGAATGCTCAACATCATTAATCATTAGAGAAATGCAAATCAATACTACAATGAGATATCATCTCACACCGGTCAGAATGGCCATCATCAAAAAATCTACAAACAATAAATGCTGGAGAGGGTGTGGAGAAAAGGGAACCCTACTGCACTGTTGGTGGGAATGTAAATTGTTACAGCCCCTATGGAGGTCAGTATGGAGGTTCCTTAAAAAACTAAAAATAGAACTACCATACGACCCAGCAATCCCACTACTGGGAATATACCCTGAGAAAACCATAATTCAAAAAGAGTCATGTAAGAAAATGTTCATTGCAGCTCTATTTACAATAGCCAGGACACGGAAGCAACTTAAGTGTCCATTAATAGATGAATGGATAAAGAAGATGTGGCACATATATACAATGGAATATTACTCAGCCATAAAAAGAAACGAAATTGAGTTATTTGTAGTGAGGTGGATGGACCTAGAGTCTGTCATACAGAGTGAAGTAAGTCAGAAAGAGAAAAACAAATACAGTATGCTAACACATATATATGGAATCTAAGGGAAAAAAAAAAAAGGTCATGAAGAACCTAGGGGCAAGACAGGAATAAAGACACAGACCTACTAGAGAATGGACTTGAGGATATGGGGAGGGGGAAGGGTAAGCTGTGACAAAGTGAGAGAGTGGCATGGACATATATACACTACCAAGCGTAAAATAGATAGCTAGTGGGAAGCAAACGCATAGCACAGGGAGATCCTCTCAGTACTTTGTGACCACCTAGAGGGGTGGGATAGGGAGGCTGGGAGGGAGGGAGACGCAAGAGGGAAGAGATATGGGAACATATGTATATGTATAACTGATTCACTTTGTTATAAAGCAGAAACTAACACACCATTGTAAAGCAATTATACTCCAATAAAGATGTTAAAAAAAAAAGTAACCAAACAATATACTTTAGATAAAAAATATAATGTGCCCTAGTAGTGACACAAAAGAGTAAGTCATCTGACAGGTGAAAGGAAGAAGATAAAAGGAGGGTTCAATAGAACTATATCTTGAAGAGTTAATACTAGTTTGGTCTTCATACAAATATTTTAATAAGTGATTTTGGAGATGACAGTCCAGCTGCAAGTCTTCCCTTAGTTCAGTTCTCTCTCTTGTTTAATAATCTGTTTTCAATGAATTAGTTCTCAAGATTTTGAAGAGAGCACAGTATACTACCAACACTGTCCTATATATCAGTGACTCATTTGTCCAGAGTAGATATTTTAGAAGCAAGTAAGTGGTTAATTCAGTGAGTTTTATGAGGAGTTTTTCCCCTAGGAATCCTAACTGGAAGGTTACTCTAGTAAATTATTTAGTAAAGCACTGAAAGATCAAGGAAATTGCTGTGACCTCATCTCAAAACATTTGAAGCCCTGCAGTTCATGGGAGGGCTAACAAGCAAATTGTATCAGCCTCAGAAAACACAGCATATCATCTGACATCCATATGTGTGAGTGCAAGTATATGTGATTGCTTGAGGCAAGAGTAATGGCAATTCACTGTGTTAACTCTAGTATGTGTGTGACTTTTTTTTTGTCCAATATTGTAAAGTAAGTTATTTGTAAACCCAATAAAGTTGTGCCTATGTCTTTCAAAGACAATCACGTAATGTAACTGTCACTTACTATTACCAAATATATGGAGAACATAAATTAAGTAGAGGCGAATGCAAAAACTTCTAGTTAAGATTACCATCTAAAATTTTAGTTGAAATCTGGGAGAAATCTTGAGTAAAAGATGAGTCTAGGTAAAGGAAAAATCTCCTAAAATATTAAACTTATGGAGCTAGACTTAGTCAATGAATTTACTTATTGGAGAACCACAAAATCATCTTATAGTTTTATTCATATAAGTCTGACAACTGTATGGCAATAAGGAAAAGACAAATGGTATATTTATGACATAATAGTTTTTATTGTGCCCTCTTGAAATATATTACATTTGATGTGTGTATGATGACAATTGTAAAGTTAAGATGCCCTCATCTCGTCCATCCAGAAAGATCTATCAGAGCTTATCATATCTCTGAGGCTATTCTTAAGGCCAACTCAGAGATTCTCTTCTGGGTCAGAAACCTTAGAAAAACCTACTAAGCTCTAGGTCATTCCCTGGGTTTCTAAATGTACTCAATGAATATTTAAAAAATGAATAAAAAGAGAGATAAGTGAATTGTTCTTTTTAGACAGTATAGCACCAAACACATAATAGGTATTCAATCAACGTTTATAGTGTTAGTAATGAATTAAAGCTTTAAACTATTAAATTTTAACAATTATATTAAAGATAAGCAATTTAAAATTAAAGAATCAAGTCCTTGTTAAAATTAGAGGGAAAATTCCCCCACTATGGTAAGACTGAAAAATACTCAACCTTGTAAATTCAACTTTATTTCAGTTTGATCATCTGAAAATCAAATTTGTTACAGCTTAACTTTCCTGTGAAAAGTTTTTCTTAATTTTCCAGTGAAAACATTTTATTTTTCACTTTTTTCTCCTCTCACTAATTTAAAGACTATCCTAGGAACTTTTTGCCCAATTAGCCCTGAAAAGGATGAAATATTAAGTACTGAGGAAATACCATACATGTCATGTACAGCTCAAAACTAATACATCTGTTACAGTAGAATAAGTTTCTATTATATGTACAAATGGTGCTGTGATTTGGGGTTGACTGAGAAGGGGTGGCTCCTGTGATGAGCAGCAAGATGAAGATGCACTTACACCAACCGAGGCCAGCTTAATTTACAAAATGACAGATACGCAATTTGTCTGCCACAGCTCAGAAAGCCTCCTATTGTAGTCATTGCACGTAGTGCGCCCAAAGCTTAGGGATTCGGGAATAAAGTATTACCAAGTGCCAGCTGCAAAAGCAATCAACAAAATCCCTTTACCTCCCAACGGAATGAATTGTACTGTTTGGAAGCCTATACCTTTTTTAGATCTCCACTGAAGAGTCTCATTTATTTATTGTTTTGATAATTAGTGAGTCATACAAGTTTAAAGCCAAAATATCTATGAATATTGAAGGGTGATCATGATAAAACACCTCTAATTATTTTTGTTTGTTTTAATGGGCTATGGCATCATGTTTGTACAAATGACTGATTTTCAACTGTTTATATTTTTAAGTTTAAATTATTTTATTTTTAGCTCCTTAATTTAAAAAATTAAAACTTAGGAGATTAGATCCATAGAGGTAGGCAAAGGGCAGGATATTTATTTAATTTTGAGAAGTGAAGACAGCCATAGATCAGTAAGTAATGAGAAAGCAGATTCTTGCTGTAATGGGCTGCCCAGTAGTCAGGGACACACAGTACCAAGTCTCCTCGATACTCAGCCACTTACTGACCATGTGAACAGGCAAAACACATTTAAAAATTGTGTGCTTTATAAAATGATTATAAAATAATTAACATTTATTAAATCCTAGTACCAATTTTGTAAAATGATTTATAAAATGATTATAAAATAATTAACATTTATTAAATCCTAGTACCAATTTTGTAATACTCCCTTTACGTCATTATATAGTAGCAGAGTCGCATCACAATTTAAGGTAGAAGTTATCTATTTATGCTTTTTTTTTTTTTAGAGTTTGTGTGATCTCTTTTTTTTTTTAGCTTTTTATTTTATATTGGAGTATAGCTGATTAACAATGTTGTGTTAGTTTCAGTTGTATAGCAAACTGATTCATTTATACATATACATGTATCTATTCTTTTTCAAATTCTTTAACAGGAGAGGAGACAGACTACAGAGACATTGCATAGCATGCCCCAGCAGACAAGAGCCCCTAAGTGGTAGAGCAGGCTTCAAACCTCTCTCTGCCCTTGCTCTTTCCTATTGGCAATGCTGCCTTTAGGCATGATGATAATATCTGTCTTGGAAAGTTCACACAGTGGATATAAAAATAAGTTGATTTTATGAACTAAATTGAAAACTATAAACGATTATTGAAAACTGGGCACATTTTAACAATTATTATTAAGCACTGCCCAGTGCTTAGTTGAGGGGTGCTGTGAAAATAAGGTATACTACATAATTCTAATCCTGAAGGAGTTTACAATATTATATACATATAAGACTAACACATTAGTGAAAAAAATACCTAGTGAAAACACTTATAAATATGTAACTAAATTCTAATATAGGGCTCCCGTAAAAGTTACCTAATATACAGAGTTGTTGTTCTTTGGCAATCAAATGGGATCAGACTGTGGTTATCTTAAGCAAAATCAATTGGGAGGTATATGTATTAGAAAGCTGGAGGGGAAAAAAATAGTTTTCAAAACAGAGAGCAGGACAGCCCTGATAGTCTAGGTGGGGGAAATTAATGGCCATACTCTCTACAGCATCACTTTAGTAAGTCAATCAACTCTAAGCATCTGTCTTTGGGTCACTCCACTGAATAATTAAAATCCTGGAAGAGAGAGTCTGAGAGTCTGAGAGAGTCCTAGTTTGTGTGCATGCTCACTCCTTAGATAAAGTAGGGCAGGCATTAAGAAACCCGCTAAGACCTCATGCAATGGAGGAAAATTAAGGTGCTAGTATGAGGGAAATAAATAATTGGCAAGGAAAATAAAAATTACCATTCTAAGGAGAAAATTATGATGGGTGAAGGATTTCAACGAAGGCTTCAGGAAAGATGTAGATCTTGAAAGATAGGATTTGAACAGCTGGATGCAGAAAACTCTTGCAGAAGGGAAAGAATTTTTGCATAAAAACTAGTATCATACCAAGACTTTGGACAATGAAGACAGAGTTTTTAAGTTCCTGCATCAAGGAATTTGGGGGTTGTTTGGTTTTACTTTACTTTCTTTTTTAAATGATTGGCAATCCACTTGGAACTATGTTTAAACAAAGTTCTCACTGCATATATGGAAAGGAGCTAAAATATCTTAAAATCCTTTGTATCTTTGATTTATCATCATGTGCTGATGAATGGAGATATTTGATTTCTTAGCAGGACTTCTAAGGAGCACATATTTCCATGAGGCAATATATAAGAGACAAGAAAGATTAAATTCCTGGGAAATGAGGTAAACTGTTAAAATGAAGATACTTGATTTTCCCACACTGCCTGTAATTTATGTCAATTAACTTTACCCTTAATTTACCATGATTTTGAGTTGGCATTATAGTCAAATCAATTCCCATTTAATGTAAGATGATCTAGCTGCCGTGATATTTTAGAAGTGAATTGGATTGATAAACTATAGCTTTTAAACAAGTATAAAATTTAATATTTTGAAACATAATTTTGAATTCCACGTTGTTGCATTACAACATAGAATGACAGATGTTCGTGACTGTTGATCAAAAAAAGTCAGACGTATATACTTTATTACGGATTTTGAATATATTTGAGAAAGATGGAAATGTTGCCACTTAAACTAAGATTGGCAAAGTGAGGATTTGTACATATAGGTCTTTTAATTGATCACCTCCCCCAAGGGCCTTCCCTACATGTCAATTATGGGCTTAGTAAATATCTCATTGGGACTGTGAGGTATTATACACTTCCTAACTGTGTTTACCATAATGATTCTTTCCCTACTGCAGCCCATATTTCAGAATAATCATCCTGGAAAACCTCTGTGGTTATTTGTTACCTAGAAAATAACTTCCAACTTATTAGTAAGAAAAGAATAGAAAGGACACTCAGAATGTTTTACCATTCCATGAACATGACCATTTGCTATGCTATGACCATTTGCATACCTTTCTTATGCTTTAAATCTTCTCCATTTGGCAAAGTCAGGTACAAGTTTAGTTAAATGAATGCACATCCAGATAACAATTATGATAAATGTTTTATTATGATAATATTAATCACTCATCTTTATTGAGCACGTTCTGTTTGCCAGGAAACTATTGTAAGCACTTTCTATGTAGCATCTCTAGTATTGATCACAAGACACTATTGGGTGGATACAAATATTAGTCCTATTTTGCAGATGATGGAAGTAAGAGGTGAATGAAATTCCAAATGGTCACACTACTAGTACTTAGCAAACCAGATTTCAAAATTCAGAGATCCTGCAAGGGTTCTGAAGCAAGACCATCTATGATTAAATCCAGGCTTTGCCTCATACCAGCTGTTTGACTTTAAGCAATATACTTACCTCTCTGAGTTACAGTTTCATCATCTGTAAAATGAAGTAGTAGTAACATGTACCCAACTGACACAGATTAAATGAGTTAATATGTATATAGTGCTTAGAACAGTGCTTAATAAATGCTCAATAGAGGTTAGTTTTTATGACCTATTAATTTCTATGGAAGTACAATCTAAAAAGCACATTTACAAAAATGAGCAGGTGATTAAATATCTTGATGAAACATAAAACTGTCATTGATGTGTTCATCTATCCATTAATTTGCATAGATGCATTTAAGTGCTTAGTATAGTACAAACCAGAAACTGTGCTTGGCATTGGTGATATAGCAATAAACAAAACAGACATTGACTCTGCTTTCATGAAGCTTATTCTTCCAGTCTTTCATGGTTGTCAGTAGGAATTAAGCAAGATACATTCTCAACTTGATCCAAAGTTTAGGCCCAGAATGGAGGGGATAGCAAATCACGCCTTGTTATGAGGCTTGGTGGTTGAAGTGACTCATCTGAGAAGAGCAAGCCCAATTTAAATTCAAGGCCTAAAAAATCTCTCTTTGCCAGTAGGAGACCCTCAACCAAAGGGCAAAATATACATCATGAGGAAGTAGCGTCAGCAAACAGAGGCAAGACCACAAAATATTGATTAAGTCTGGGGTTAAGTTAAAAAAAAAAGTCTGATTGCAAAACTATAGTCAGACCACAAAATTTCCTCTATCAGCAGTGTCACTTTGATGATATATCTGAGAGCAATGAGACTTGAAAGCCTGAATTTTAGCACTTATGTTATGAGACTGCTTTCTTTTAGAAACAATGTTTCCCTAAGGCCTTCATCAAGGGGGTGAGGTGTGTGCTACTCCAGAGTAGCCGCTACCCAGGGAATAGTTAATGGGGTTGTACAATACGAGCCATGACCTTCAGGTCTCTGCATTTTGGAGACTCCATTTTCAGCTTGGATTCTAAGCTAGAAGTGATTCTTTCCATTAAAACAGGTTTTAAAAAGCCTCTCTCATACCCACAGTATGCCAGAAAAAGTATCTCCAGAAGAGGCTGTAGATATAAGATGCTCACTTGGGGGATAGACGGAGAAAGTTGCAGTGTGAAACAGCCGTTCTTGCATTTAGCAAAGCAAACACTAAGTTTTGTGGACAGTTGCAAGAATTCTGAGACTAGAGGACATGCCAGGAAAGCAGGCAGGGGATAACAGCCTCTAGTGGAAATTATTAATCCCCAGGCCCTCTAAGTACAGAAATATAGTCCAAGGCAGAACGACTCCATTAGCCGCACTACTTAAGTTATCATCGGTGGAGGAAAACCAGAGATGACTATCACAGCATATTGTAGATGCTTATGTATCATAGACTTCATATAATTTCCAATATAGGGTGTCATTTCCAACAAATCCTTTAATCCTCTTCAAAGGGATGCAAGTTTAAAACCCCTAGAACTGGGGAAGTAGTACTCCTCTATTAAAATCAGGATTTTGATGGTTGGAGTGGGCAAAAAAGAACATCACTTACATAATTCTTCCAAAATGAGTCATATTTCTCTCTAGGTATATTAAGAAATCTAATGGTGTATTCAGTTCAATTCAATCCAATAGCTGCTGGGTCTGTACTATGGACAGTGCACTGTACATGTTTGTTTACGTAAGAAATACGAAGATAAATAAGATTAAGTTCCTTCTTTCTGAGCCCTTGCTATCATGTAGGAAGTTAAGAAGAGACCCACAAAAACTGTAAGACTGAATCACTGACATAGCTTTCTTCCGATGTAATATCACGTCTATATTCAGATTACTTGTAAATGGAGGTGGACATTACTTTCTACCGTACTGAAAAAATTGGTCACTGAAAAATTAGAATGGTGACATATTTCACACCTTTAAGAGCTGATTTTATGAATTTTTGATAATATTATCACCGATTTTACAGATATATATTTCCTATAGGAACTTGGAGAGCCTATCTCCATTTTTTTTCCTTGTTCTGTCTCCTTCATCTATATGGATGACTAAATATGCTAGAAGTAGAATGAAAATAGGATGGAAAGGGAAATTCTCTCCTAATGAAGAACTGGGAAAAGCATCATGGAAACTTTAGATTTATAAGTGGCTTTGGAGGAAGAGTAATTTTTATAATAGAGCTGCAGTGGAAGTGAAAAGTACCCCAAATACACAAAAGCTCAGAAGTTGGAAAAAGAATCATATTTGCTAAGCAACAAGTGATATTGAGACAGGCTGGGACCTGGGACCCTTTGCTGCAGTTCTGCAGTGCTTGCACTTGGACAAATGTCTCCTCCAGCAACAAAATACAAAGAAACTATATTGGACTAAAAATAACGTGCACAGTTGGGGCAAATTCTGGACAAAAGATACAAAAAGACCAAAAAATCCCAACTGCCACTTCTGAAGAGCCAGGAGCAAAAACAGGGTGTCAAGAGCAAAAGCAGGGTACTGAGCATGCCCCCTGCAATCAACACTACCTAAGGGGTGGGCAAAATTTCTAAGCCACACCTCAAGCCCGACCCCTGGACACACCCCTACCCTCACCCCACATAAGGAACCAGCTCACCCCATCTTGGGGAGTGGGCAAGGGAACGTGTCACTTGATTTCACTTTTTCCTGTGGCCGCAGGAGCCCCAGTAAAGCCTTGTCTGTATTTCTTGTCTGGCCAGTAGTCAATTTCTATTGATTGGGAAAGGTCAAGAACCCTGACTGGTATCAATATCATCAGCCTGGATAATAGAGAAATGTGTGGAAATGTAAAAGGTATACATGACTCCCTCCAGGGTCCCTACACTCAACTAACTATGTACGGCGTGAACGGTTGAGGTAGCTGCCTCACGGAAACCTACATGCCTCAGTTGGACACCTTGCAGCATCACTGATTTTTTAAGAATGCATTGAAGTAAAAACAAGTAGTTATTTCTTCTAAACATGACTTCTTTTTTTTCATTTTGGTCTGTGAGGCCACCTATGAACACATGAAAGGAATTCTCCGGAGTCATTTTCTAATTTAGCTTTAATGAAGAGACTCACACTGGCAAGTAATTTGAGTTCTCACTTTAAGCCAGTGGAGGGCTGCAGACTGAATGAAAATTAGATTTTTAATATTGGCCTTGTTTAAATAACTTAAGGAGTTTGTCATAATAAAAATGAGGGATGTTTATTTGATCCTAGGCTGATCACCTTTCTGACAGGTACAGGGAGGGGACTAGGCTTGCTGCAGAAAGTAAATGCCTCCAGGTCTGAGATGCAACTTGGGAAACAGAGGTAAGAGATGAAGATTCAGCCCTGCCTGAGAATGCCTCTTGCATATTACTGTTATTTAAATGTGTCCTTATGGTGAAAGGTGTTCTTTGACACAATTTGGAGTTAGACATGAATAACAGCGTAGCATAGTAGAAAGATGAGGGAGCAGAAAACAAGGATCCCAATCTCTACTCTAAGATGAACTTCCTCTAAGAATTTAAGAAATCTTATTATCATGGTTTTCTACTTCTCCGTACATAAAAAGTATACACGCAAGGCAGTTTTTCATGATTTGTATCATTTATATCTCACATTAATTCTTCAAGGTAGGTCGTTTTATTTCTATTTTAAGGATGGGAAAACTCACTCATTTTAACGTTCAGAAAACTCACTCTGTCAGTGGACAACACAAGTTTCTACTTTAAATCTTCACTGCATTATAATTTTAATGCATCAAAAAAACCAGTAGAAGTTTTTTTCACAGTAACAAAAGAGATTTTTTAAAAGATTATTTTTACAGAGAAATTATAAAAGGTATTTGTAAAAATCAAATATACAATATACGAAACAAATAAAAACCAAGGTATTCAATTAAAATGAATGATTGGGAAGACAATTTTGGAGAATTCAAATAAAATTTACACAGAAATGCCAGGATCATTTAACATCATTTAGTCTCTGATCATATATGGTAGCCAGAAGAAATGTATTGAACCACACAAAATAATGTCTACACATGTGTCTAATGTAGATGCTTATTCAAATTAACATTGTATTTCAAGGTCAGAATTTTAGCAGTGTAATGATAATAGTTATATAAAAGAGATGTCAAAATATTTTCATCTTTCATTACTCCTAAGTGAAAATAGCAGAGGTATCATTTTATTGAAAATGAATCAGTAATATAAATTATTATGAATCTAATATTTTAATTCAAATTAAAATATATGTCAGCATATCATTGTAAATGTTTCATGTACTGATTTGAGGTTCACAATTCCCTTAACAGTGATGAAATAGCTCTGGATTCATCTGATTATATCATTAACCAACAGTTCATAACTGTATAGCTTCCTGCCCAGTTTAGGGGAAATTAGAAAAAAATGAGAAATGCTTCTTTGAGATTCTCAGAGAGGAACTGTGTGAATTAGAGCAGACAGTTCAGCACACATTTCAGTCTCTAAATTTATACTTCTTGTACCACTTCAGAGATCTGTACTAGTTACAAATCAGAGAGAATTTCAGAGACTTCTTGAAGTGACCTATTCCAAGAAAAGCAGATAATTTATTCAGAGATTTTTCTGCTGCTGCTCAAAAGTCTATTGAGATTTTTATGGTTTTCTCCATTTAGCATGGCATTTTCTGGTTAGTTAATCATGAATACCTACTTACTTCCAGCTTGTTGATTAATTAACAGGAAAAATGAAAGCCATTATTTTTTTTTTTAACTCTAAGGGTTTATTTTTCACAGGATCAAAGTGTTCTTCAAGTTGCAATCTTACTCTTACAGTATCATCTGATTATCTAACCCAACAGGCTCAAATACCCAGCTATATACAATGGGCCAGTAACGAAAGAAAACATGGTGAACGTGATTCTCTATTCCTCTCAGCCAATAGACAGTGATTACAGCTCCACTGGAATGTCTTCACCCTGGGGCTGTGAAATGTGAGCACCTACCTCCTAGTAATTGATATCCATCAGTTCCAAACACTGTCATCATTCATTCACTGCATATTTATTGAGCACTCTATGTTCCAGGTACTGTTTTAGCCCCATGGGATATATCAGGGTACAAAGACAGAAAGGTCTCCTACCCTTATTTGAGTGGCAGGGGGGCAGGGAAGTGACAGTTCACATATATAATAAATAAGTAATATGACATATTGAAGGAGTTAAGTCCTATGGCAAATAAAGAAAATGTAGAACAGGATAAGGAGTACTGAGTGAGGGTTGGAGGAGGCTGCATTATTAAATAGCTCAGTCAAGGTTGCTTTAGGGGGAGATTAGGTGGAAATCTTGAAAGAGGTCCCAGAATTAACTGCCAGTACTGCTTCAACAAACCAAGGACCCTGTTTTTCTGTGTGAAACCAAGAAAATCATTGTTAGCCAAGGAAGATCTATTCAAAATAAGTAATTACATGAAATGATGGAACATAACTCCCATTACATTTGAAATGCAAATTATACTGAATCTCTTATCAAGAGTTCCCTTCCAAGAAAAAGAGATGGGGTCACAGTTGTTTTGTTTTTAAATAATAACTTCATAGATTAATTTTATAAAAATATCTTCTATCACATATTGAAAATAAATGTTCTAGAAGAGAGGAAGGAATTTACTAATATATGCAAAAGGGAATGAAGCTACAGCTAACACAGGGGCCCCCCACACATTGGACGATATCATATTGAAGACTGACAAAAAGAAAGGGGGTTTGAGGTAATGCCAAATAACTCCAGTATATATGTACATTTGATTTCGTGGAACTAATATAATCTCACACATTCTGGATCCTGCATGACCTCAGATGGATTCTTTGTGGTCATATAACAACAGCAACAATGATTTGTGTTTATTGAAGGCTTATTACCTACCACACGTTGTTCACATGTTGGAGCATTATACGTTACTTCAATTATTATTCCTCCCAACATGTCTACAAAATACGTAACACCCTCGTTTTACAGGTGGGGGAGTTAAGAAACAGAAAGCATAAGTAAGGTAAGTGGTAGAGCTCGTTTTGAACCCATGCATATGACTTCTGAGCTCTTAACCACAATGTGACCTTGACAAGCACTACTCCAATGTGGGCTAAATACAAGGCAATCCATTGGCGTTCGGGAAAAAGTGTTAGGACACTGATGGATATTCATCTAAAAGAAAGAGAGGTATTGACCGAAAATATTATTTTGTAGGGATGAACCCTGATGCCCGACTAGGCTGACTCTCAGGCAGCCTCCTTTCTCAGACCACCTCACAACATCCTTGGAGGAGAAAGGGAGTGACAGAGCGAGCAGGGTTGACAACAGTAACCTCCCTGCTTTCTTCAATTCCAGTCTATTACTACATATTGTACTTTATAAAACCGTATAAAGGCACTTTTTATGCTCTAGTTTGATTAAGTTAACCCTCCCAGATGAAGCAAGTAGTTTGAAAACTCTTCCTAGGAAGAGACCACTGATTAAACGTGATACCAATAACTCGAGCACAAATGAACAGCAAGAAAATGGCACAGCTGACAGGACTCCCACTTCTTTAGTGCATGTTTTGTCAGTCAAGTCACATTACACGTTTCAAACAACGATCGCTAATCAGATCTGACTTGTTCAGTCACATTCCTTTCAGTTAAGACATTATAATTTTTGTTAGCACCAAAAAAATTATTATGCTGTTAACCAATATAATAAAACATTTAAAATTAGGGTTCATTTCATTTACTCATTTCTATTTTGCACATTTTATAAAGTACATAAATGATTATGGGAGTACAAGTATATGATTTATAAAAATAAATATTCATGTATTAAGGAGATAATCTCAGAATATTTACTGATAGTTTTGAGGCCACAGATCCAGATCATCAAAACTATTACCATTACACATGGGAATGAATTTTTATTATAAAATTAACATTAATTTACTTCTGTAATAACATACAAATTAATAGTAATTAAATGTCCATACTTACACCTTTTGAATGATGTCTCTAAATGTCTGAATGAATCTTACTGTTTCAAGCTTAGTTCTAACTCTGGGTTTTTTCTATCATTTTATAAATGGTTATATTTGGGACATAGGCATGCATTTATGCAAGAACATAGTATGTTTAATTCATCTTCAGGTCATTTTAACTCAATTAAAATATTTAATGTTAACACTTCATTGATGTCACCATCCATACCAGTTATTTTTCCTTTAACGTCAATATCATTCTATGAGTGGGCTCCCAATCTTCTCAGGCACTCAGGCTCAAAGTTCTCTATTTCCTCTCTATTTCTTGGCATGTAACAAAACTAGCAAGTCCTGCGTCTTCTTCCTCTGCATGGCACTCCATTTGTCTCTTCCTTTGCATTCATGGCTACTACCACCAAAGCTCTTAAAGCCCAAGTAAATATTACTTTAATAACCTCTTTTTCGCTAGTTTCCCCTGTTATGTCCAAATCCCATCTAACAGCCATGACTGATCTGTCCACACTTGCCAGATTATTCAAATTTTAAAGATTAAAGTTTTTTGAAGAGGACTTATTTCCAATCCTCTTCAAAAAACCATCCTGAAGTGCACAAGTTCTCCCACCTGGCTCACAAAACTCTCTGCCTCACCTGTCTTATCTTGCACCCTTTGGCCTTGTCATTCTATATTTTGCCTGCTGCCCGGTACAAGACAATAATGTCAAGCCTCTTTTGAACTTTCATAGCACTTTGCTGATAAAATACTTATGACATTTTTTCTGCTTTTTATTATAATTACTCAGGTACATGTTTTCCTTGACACTGATTACCCTTGAGGATAGAGACCATGTTTCACACATAAAAAAAAATTCTTACCAACTTCTAGCATATTTGTTAATATGCTATTAAAGTTAATATTTGATGAGTAAAAGTACTCTAAAATAACGCAATATTTCCCTGGTTATTTATAATGGACTTTAACATATTTCAGGACCATATAGGCCCTAATATTCTCTTTGTCATTGATCAGTGTATTTGAGAAAACATTAGCTAATATTGTACATGTGGAAGCTACTTAGACACATGTACAAAGAAGTGCAGGAAATTTGACAATATGTCATTTTATGGGAAATGTGGAAATAAAGTATACTCTCATAGCCAGATATTCAAACTGTGGGATGTCATTTAAAATAACCCAGTTCTCTCCAAAATCAGAGAATGGGGAAAAGAGAAATGCAATTTACAAAAAATATGATAGTAAATAATTCACCTTTGCATGCTCTCTCTCACCTTTCCCTGATTTTTTTCTTCTTGTACACTGGGTCAAATATTACAGTTTCCTCAAAGATCTGGTTTTTTAAAAAAATTTTTATTGGAGTATAGTTGATTTGCAATGTTGTGTTAGTTTCAGGTGTAAAGCAAAGTGAATCAGTTATACATATATATATCCAATCTTTTTTTTAGATTCTTTTCCCATATAGGCCATTACAGAGTATTGAGTAGAGATCGCTGTGCTATACAGCAGGTATCTTATTAGTTATCTATTTTATATATAGTAATGTGTATATGTCAATCCCAATCTCCCAATTTATCCATCCCCCCCCTTATCCCCTGGTAACCATAAGTTTATTTTCTACATCTGTGACTATTTCTGTTTTGTATGTAAGTTCATTTGTACCCTTTTTTTTTAGATTCCACATGTAAGCGATATCATATGATATTTGTCTTTCTGTATCTGACTTACTTCACTCAGTATGACAATCTCTAGGTCCATCCATGTTGCTGCAAATGGCATTATCTTGTTATTTTTCATGGCTGAGTAATATTCCATTATATATATGTAGCACATCTTCTTTATCCATTCCTCCAGTGATGGACATTTAGGTTGCTTCCATGTCCTGGCTATTGTATAGTGCTGCAATGAACACTGGGGTGCATATATCTTTTTGAATTATGGTTTTCTCTGGGTATATGCCCAGTAGTGGGTTTGCTGGGTCATATGGTAATTCTATTTTTAGTTTTTTAAGGAACCTCCATGCTGTTCTCCATAGGGGCTGTACCAATTTACATTCCCACCAACAGTGCAGGAGGGTTCCCTTTTCTCCACATCCTCTCCAGCATTTACTGTTTGTAGATTTTTTGATGATGGCCATTCTGACCAGTGTGTGGTGATACCTCATTGTAGTTTTGATTTGCATTTCTCTAATAATTAGTGACGTTGAACATCTTTTCATGTGCTTTTTGGGCATCTGTCAAAGATATGTTTTAAACTCACTAACTTAATGAAACCTCCTCTGATCAACATTATACTGCTCTACTCTTTTCTTTAATTTGGATTCATTGAGCATTTACATCTAGTTGCTTCTGTTATACCATTCTTTTCATGCTGCCTTTTCTACAGCTTTATTTTGTTTTGTTTGTTCAACAGAAAATTACTTCTTTTAGATGTAGGGACAATTACTTTATATATTTTGCTTCCTGCTAAAACCATGGAACAGTTTCAAGTATATACTAAGTACTCCATCTGTACAAGTTTTATTGAATGGGCATAAGAATATGATTTTTAACAAATATAACACTATATCAAAAAAAGTCAGCACATTGTTTTTGAGACTTATGCAAATGTATCTTAACAATTTGGCATCAATCTCTGAACCAAATACCAGGGTTAAATATGGCTTTCAAAATGAAACAGATACAGGATGATACTTTTAACAATTTCCTGAAGAGTGGCCAATAAACAGTGCCCCTAGAAAAGAAGATATGGAATGTAGTTGACCATTTATGAATCATGAATAAAAACAGAATTACTAATCTGCTTTTACATCTTGAATTGAGGTGGTACAACCAAAACCAGAGGAACAATGTGTTTGTGGAAGTTCACTTTAAGGACAAGGATTTTAACTTTAAATAACCAGAGAACTTCTAGACAGAAGATAGACTTGATGTGTGCACAGGTTTCCAGGATTCATAACAAACCTGTATAGACAGTTGCCTCCATCGCTTGGTTTTGAAAACAGAGGCTCAAATATAATTTTTAAAATTATTTTAAATTTGTTTCTCTGTCAAAAGGGATGTAAAGTACACATAAATTATCCAACAAAAACAGATCTAAAAGTCGGCAGAATAGGTGTCCACTGGAAGGCATCATCATAACAACTTGGAGTTAATGCTGAGACAGAGCTACTTTCTGTGTCTTATTCTATGTCAGCCACCTCCACATCTAAAACTAGTCTTCTTTAAAACAGAAACAATAACTTTAAGGTTAGAGGGCAAAAAAACACCTAAGAAGTCTGCAGCCTATCCTATTCTTATCAGATAAGGAAAAATATGAAGCAATGCATTACTAATTCAGCTTACTGTCAAAATAAATGAGTCCTAAACCTTTCAGATTGGGTCCAATTTAGCAGTGGACCCAGATGAAATTCCTATATCCAAAACACCTCTAGATTCTTAGCATGGAAATAAGAGTAATGAGCATAAAAGATTTTTTAAAATCTCAACTAAATTTTTTAAACACTATAGATGCTTTGTTATTTGAGTCTCATTTCTTTGAGATTCCAAGCACTTGCTGTATATAGCACAGCATGAAACTAAATTATGATTATATAACATAATTTAAATACTATTTCATTTATGTGAGTTTTAACTCCTTCCTTTGAAACATTAAATTCTGAAACTGAAGTGGCTATTTAAGTAAAATATACGTAGCTCAGCTAAACCAGTGACAGTTCAGCTAACCATCAGTAAGTAGATAATGGCACACATAGGACAGTAGCCAGAGGTCCCATAGGAATTATGAGGAACAAGAGATTTGGAAGCATAAGTTTCAGATTTCAGAGCCTGGTTGAGCCACACCACTTTTTAGATGAATTGTTAACCTCAGCTGTGAAATAAAGATAGCAACAATGCACAGAATTATTCTGAACATTAAGTGAAATACTATATGACAATATTTTGAAAAATTTAAAACGCTCAATAGACATTATTCATAGTATAGCAGTATGGTATAATGTTTTCTCAACTTAAAAAAAAAAACTTTTGAAAGAAGTCCTCATTTGTAAAATTCTCTTCTTTTCCAAATCTTAATTTTCCCCTCTGCATATCTGGAAAAAGCCAAAGCAAGGAGACTGTCAAAGGGAAAACTGAGAGCCAATTTTATTGTCTCTCATAACTGGATATTTTGGGCTTTGTAGTTAATATATATATTATTTATTGGATAACTTCCAAGTGTACACAATTGACCACCTTTGATTTCATTGAAACACATTTAGATAAAACCATAAAATGGTGTTTAAATAAATATATACAGTAATTTCTTTATGATCAACAACTACACAGAATTTTATTCTCCTTAAAGACAAGGGATGTTTACTGTATTGTCTCCTTCCCACATCATTTTACTCTAGTCCGTATCACAGTGCTACATACAAAAAGATGGTCAATAAAAGCTGATCTGCCTTTTTGTATTGAGTCATTTACCAAATAAATTTTATTTCAAGCATTATCCATGAAAGAAAAAATTGATAAGTGGGACTTCAGTAAAATTCAAAACTTCTGCTCTGCAAAAGACATTGTTAAAAGAATGGAAAGACAAGCCAGAGAAAATATTTGTAAGACATATATCTGATAAAGGACTTGCATCCAAATATATAAAGAACTCTAAAAACTCAATAATAAGAAAACAGACAACCCAAATGAAAAGTGGGCAAAAGAACTGAACAGATACCTCACCAGAGAAGATAAACAGATGGCAAATAGTATATGAAAAGATGCTCAACAGCATATGTCATTAGGGAACTGCAAATTAAAACCGTGAGTTACCACTACCACACCTATCAGAATGGCCAAAGCCAAAGTACTGACATCACCAAATGCTGGGGAGGATGTAGAGCGGCAGGAACTTTCATTCATTGCAAAATGAACGCAAAATGGTACAATGCAAAATGGTACAGTCACTTTGGAAGACAGTTGGGCAGTTCCTTACAAGACTAAACATACTCTTACCTTACCATCCAGCAATTGCACTCCTTGGTATTTACTCAAATGAGTTGAAACTTATGTCCACACAAAAACCTGCACCTGAATGTTTATAGCAACTTTATTCATAATTGCCCAAACTTGGCAGTAACCAGGATGTCCTTCAAAAGGTCAATGGATAAACAAAATATGTATATCCAGACAACGGAATCCAGCAATAAAAACAAATGAGCTATGAAGCCACAAAAAGACATGGAGCAGTCTTAAATGCACATTGCAAAGTGAGAGAAGCCAATCTGAAAAAGCTACATGCTGTATAGTTGTATAATTTAATTGTATAATCATTCAAATAAATGATATCCTAGAAAGGGCAAAAACTAGGGAGATAGTAAAAAATCAGTGGTTGCCACGAGGAGAGGTAAGGGATGAATAAGTGGAGTGCAGGGGATTTTTAGGGAAGTGAAACTTTTCCACGTGGAATTGTAATGGTGGATACATGAAATTCTACGTTTGTCGAAACCCATAGAATTTACAACACAAGGAAGGAACCCTAGTATAAACTATAGACTTTAGTTAATAATAATGTTAATTCGTCAATTGTAACAAATGGGGAATCTGGGAGGGGATACGGGGAAGAGGGAGTATATGGGAACTCTGTACTTTTGCTTATTTTTTCTGTAAACCTAGAACTGCTCTAAAAAAAAGTGTGAATCTCATAAACAAGAGGAGCCTGAGGAGACATATACTTAAATGTAATGTGGTATCCTGAAGCAGAAACAGGATATTAAGGAAAAACTGAGAAAAATATGAATAAAGTATAGACTTAGTTAATAATAATATATCAGTATTAGCTCTTTAATAGTGATAAATGTACCACACTAACATAAGATGCCGTGGGTGTTGGTATATAGGAACTGTCTGTACTATTGTTGCAATTTTTCTGTAAATCTAAAAAATTCTACAATAAAAAGTTTATTGAAGTAAAATATTTATGGTTCATATACTCTAATCCAGGAACAATGCTTAGAAACATAAAAAGGTATGTACTAGATTTCATGTACAAAGTTACTGAAGGCATATGTTTAAATTAAAAATATATTATCATTAAACATTTAGATATTAATTAGAAAGCAATGTACAAGATTGAAATCACCCGTGTGTGAATGTGTATGCTGTCAGAGCAAAATGAAAGTGTTTTGGGCTTTAATCTAACCACACTATTTGTTAAGTGCAAAGGCTCCATGTAATTGTTATGCTTGAATCTCTTGGTTTCATTCATATTAAAATTTACGTAAGTAGCAAGTTCATACTATCTGTTATGACAGGACTATATATTATTTAAATTCACCTTCCCCTGTGGTTAGAGGTCTGCATTGCCTGCAAATGCAAATAAGAACTGACATTCCCAGGAATTTCACAGTTTAGCAGCTAAGTTTCCTATGAATATACATATTCTTATATCTCATGCTAGGTCCACATATCTTATACATTATTAAAAATAGTTCCCCAAATATTGACTTGCTTTTGCTTCACATTCTGTGATAAAATATTTGAGATTAGTTTTTCTGGCCTCAATTAATATAGCATGTTTTCTTTCCACCCCATAACTCATTCCTCATGCAAAAGACAAATCATGCTCCTGAAGCCCTATTGATCCAGGGGGCCCTTTTGGTTAGGAGTAAAGCCTCTTTAATTACTTTGGCTGACTTTCATTTTTTACAGTCTTAGGCACATTAGCCATCGTACTGTAGGGTTCTCATTTGTCTTAAATTTAGATGCACCTTGGTCTCTGGAGATTGATTGACAGTCTATATTCTTGAGAAACCACCACCTGCCCCAGTCTATACTAACTCTGCTTAGCTTAGAAATCTGAAAGAGCTATCTCTCAGCTTCTCCTAGGGTTTGATAACCTCTTCCCTTTCCTTCACCAGAGGTGTTTTGACCTTTAATTAAAAGGAAAATTTGTTGTCTTCCTTTCAGAAGACAGCAAATAATGAACTCATTAAAATGAGGTTAGTGTTCAGGCCTTGGAGCAATAAGAGTTGACGTCTCATTAGCAGCTAACAATGCAGAACACAGCACATAAATAAACCTAATATTGGCACAGCAAAATGCCTCCGTGCATTAAATTTGAGCAGAATCAAATGTTTACCGTCAATGATGTCTAGGGCATGAAGTTTTAGTGCACTTAATAAAGGAAAGCAAGTTGCTTCCTATTAGCCATGAAATGTTACCACAGAAATTGCCCCAAAAAGTGTATTATGTAAATGTGGGATATGTTAGTAATTAACAAGGGTTTTGTAGAAAAATATCTGTCTTGCTTAGTAGATGCAGCAATTAGGAAGAATAAAGATGGCTCAAAAATCTCTAAAAGTAATTCTGGAGATTAATGTAAAATAATGCGGAATGTGAGAGTAAGATTTTTTAAGAGGCTTTATCTCATTCATGGCCCAAGGTGAGAGATATTTGCAATGTCAAACTAAAGAGTCAGTTAATAAAATGAAACGTCCCTGTAGTTGATTAAATATATTCTAGGAAAGAGATTCCTTAAGAACTTATTTAAAAGAATTAACTACACTTCATTTATAGAAGTAAGAAGACTTTTGTTTCAACAAATTCTAACACTTAGTTAAGTTTTTTTTTATAATGCTAAATGAGCCATAATTAGTAAAATAACAATTAAGTTTTATTGAGTTTTATTTCAACAGTTCAGAGAATGGAATGAAAGTGTAAATCCTATTTAATATCTGATGTCTATACCACAATATCTACATAAAATGATTGGTAATGATATGCTTTTCATTTTACATTGTTTCAGATACCTTAAATAAGGTTTGTTAAATATGTCTCAATATATTTCCTCTGCATTTACCCTGTATCTAATATTCTTAAATAAACAATCCTTAGAGCAGTAGTTTTACGTGATAACTCATCCCAACATTTTTTTTCCAAAATATTTGAAAAAGCTTGCTTTCACTCCACACTTTTTGAGCTCTCATGAAAACACAGACAGAAAAAAAAAATTGTTTGGCCAAAAATTTAATGGATTAGGAACACCTGCTTTTTGTAGATGAAGCCAACACACTAAATGATACTCTGGGGATGCTGAAGAGATACTTCACTCCCTGAGAATAGATGTGGCTGGTAATTTCCAAACAACTTTCATCTGATACACAAAATATGGGAACAAATGCCAATAGTCATCATGCACCCCATTCAAATCTCTCACAACCTGCATTCAATTCATCATTTGATATTTAGAGTCCTAGATGTCTACAAGCTTTATCCCAAATCTGACCACTTTCCTCCTACATTACCACCAGCTCCAAGACATTCATTCCTCAAATAGGGTAGTTCTTTCTTCTAAATGTTTCCCTCTTCCATACATGTCCTCCTTGACCCAGGTAATTCTTCATACAAAGACCAGATTTCAAGGTGTGGCGAACATGATATCTCTGCTTGATCAAAACTCCCCAGTGGCTTCTTAGTACCATCATCTTACTGCACCATATCTTTATTTGTTTATTGTCTGTCTCATCCACTGGAATATGAACTCCTAAAGAAAGGACTTTGTTTTGTTCAAAGCTGAATCTCTACTACGTAGAACAGCTGGAATATTAGCTACTCTAATATTTCCTGCATGAGTAAATACAATAACATATTTCACTTATTTGAGAGTCCTTCTTAAAATTAAATTATAGCCAAATTCTGTATAAAAATATACTGTGAAACGTGGATAAAGTCAGTCATAGAACTCTAAAGGATACCTTTTACATAGAAAATATTTTGAATGTTGCCTTCTTGTGTTGGAAAATGAGAGCTGTACAGAAAATGTTACCATTAATATATTTTTGTTTTTGTCGGTCTCCTTTATGAATATCTCACTAGTTTCCCTTCATTTACCAGAAAGCAGAGTTGGTAGACTAGTAGGTGTTTATCAGATGATGTCAAGACTGTTTTGTTAAGAACCTGAATCGTAATTAGGCTTTAAATAGAATTGAGCTTGAGGAGGCGATAGCAACATCTCACAGGAGCTTTTTATTTTCAAAAGTCTTAAATTTTGTCAGAGGGAGGGAGAGACTTGCTGAAAGATAATTTGTCTACAACAAACAGGAAAAATCCACCTTAAAATATCTATACTATGAATGGTAATATACTTTGGTTATGGTTTCTATATCCAAATCTATATAGATAATGACATGTATATTTCATATTGATTTTTTTAAAAACTACAAATAGATGCATCTTTTCCTTGCTGGCAGTATAATAAGAAGATTCTACTACATATGAACTTAAACAGTAAAGAAGATTTAATGCCCCAAATATATATAATTTGACACATGATTTGATATTTAGCCTTTGGAAATGATTTTTGTGATATGCATTTAAAATATATGCATCTGAATGTGCATTTGCAAAATATTAAGCTATGTAGCATACGAAAAATTTTCTGAAGTTTATAGAATTGATCATGAAATTTTTAACTAACCCAGATTTATTCAAAATGGTAAAATAACATGAAAATAAGACACAGAAATGTTTCTATACAGAGACTATTTACTTATTTACACAGAGACTATTTACTTATTTACATAATTTTTAAAGGGGCACAGTATATTAGCAAGACCTAAGAGACAGCTTCGAAGATACCAGTGGTTTGGTAAATGCTTGTTGGAGTACAGTTCCTTATGGAGATAAAGTTTTTGGTATTTACTTAAAGTCTATTTGGTTACTACAGGTAGATGTGTTTATTTACAAATAAATTTTTCTCATTTCACCTGTTAAATAAACTAAATACTGAATTTATGCTATTACAATGACTAAATGAAAAATTCTAATGACCATTGCAGTTTCAATTCTGTTATCAGTAATAACCTTTTTTTTGAATTGTATTACTGGATGCTTTTATTTTATTTTATTTTTTATTTTTCGGTGTGTTAGTTTCTGCTTTATAAGAAAGTGAATCAGTTATACATATACATATGTTCTCATATCTCTTCCCTCTTGCGTCTCCCTCCCTCCCACCCTCCCTATTCCACCCCTCTAGGTGGTCACAAAGCACCGAGCTGATCTCCCTGTGCTATGCGGCTGCTTCCCACTAGCTATCTATTTTACGTTTGGTAGTGTATATATGCGCATGCCACTCTCTCACTTTGTCGCAGCTTACCCTTCCCCTTCCCCATATCCTGCACTGTTGGCGGGAATGTAAATTGATACAGCCACTATGGAGAACAGTATGGAGGTTCCTTAAAAAACTAAAAATAGAACTACCATACGACCCAGCAATCCCACTACTGGGAATATACCATGAGAAAACCATAATTCAAAAAGAGTCATGTACCAAAATGTTCATTGCAGCTCTATTTACAATAGCCAGGACATGGAAGCAACCTAAGTGTCCATCATCAGATGAATGGATAAAGAAGATGTGGCACATATATACAATGGGATATTACTCAGCCATAAAAAGAAACGAAATTGAGTTATTTGTAGTGAGGTGGATGAACCTAGAGTCTGTCATACAGAGTGAAGTAAGTCAGAAAGAGAAAAACAAATACCGTATGCTAACACATATATATGGAATCTAAGTAATAACCTTTTTTTGTTTGTTTTCTAAGTCATCAAGGGAATGTTCTTGATTTTTTTAATTTGACACTCCTATCCTTTTATGCAAATATGTCAATATTCTGAAGTAATGATCCTTTTTAAAAGTCTAAACAATTAAGTTATCATGTACCACCTTAACAGAGTACACCCTGATGATAAATAATAAATTTGCTAATAGATGCAGTCTGTTTATTCATCTATTTGCCCAATTATGTATTTAAAAATAGATATCCTTATTCAGAAAGAAGACAAATATATTCACTGTGGGACATAAAACACACACATATTTATATTGATACAGCTATAGATATATAGATATATAGATATCAGCATGCCACCTATCCTACACGTATTATGCAATTTTTCAATACCCAATAAAGTCAATGATTTATCTTTGTTCAGATCACTTACAGCATATCAATCAGTTGAATCATTACTGCACACAGCTATTTTCACCATTATCAACTTGCTCTGCCCCAGTGGTAACTTCAGATTGATAAGATTCACTCTATTAATGTAGCAAATAAAAGTAAGGCAAAGCTTTGGTTCCTTTAAAATTAATAAGAGAAAGATAGTAATAAAGTTAAAACATATTATTTGTAATTTTCAAGTATAATCTTAATGAAATAACTCTAGTGAAAGGAAAAGTTTGGCCACTGCAAAGATCATATGGATTTTAACCTGAAATTTATTTATACTTTGAGTAGAGAGAAATTGTGAGTGAAATCACAGAGAAGACAGGAAGAGACTATACCTTACTAAGAATAAGTGGATAAAAACCTGCAGACATCCCTTGATGCTCTCAGTAATGTATCCCTTGCTCCTGTGGGACAGGAATGATGGAAATTGACAAGAAAGTAAATTTTTTTCTTTTTAATCTTGAATGAAATGGCTGTAGAGATACTGAAATTAAAATGCTGAATACCTACCATCCTCAGAACTCCCTTTCTGTGGTTCCAGGACATTTTTAGGAGAATTATTATAGAACCGACATATCTGCCAAAGCTATGGCAGGAATCTCTGAAGCCTGTCTCCAATATCCTAAAAATCTGTCACAGAGTTCAGGTGTTTCTAGGGTGCATCCATGAAAGAATGGGGAGTTGTATAAAACTGAGAATAGAGTGTAAACCTTGTGTGCTCAAGAAATATTTTGGAATTGTTACAACACAATATTTAATGAAAGAATGATAGCTAATAAGCAAAAGAATGAAAGATGATAATAAGCTGATACCTCGACATTTTGAAGAGATTTCTGAGTGTATGTGAGCAGAGGGTATTTCTAGAGATGAAATTAGGAAGGTCAGTTACAACACCAGCTTACAACTACTGAATATCTGTGTTGTGCCAGGAACTGTTGTAAGAGGCCCTAGACTTGTACCAAGTGACCAGAGGATGGAGAATGAGACATGGAGATTGTGAACAGAGGCAGAGCACGATTCGTAAGGAAGAATGCCAGTATCTGACCTTGATTAAGGAGACAGCTGCTGGAGAGGCCTACATTTTTTAAGGCCTAAAAAATAAAATGAGAATTTTTTTTTTTGGATCATGAAGTAAAACGTAATTTAGGTAATGAAAACAACTTAGTAGTTGTTTTTAATAAGTTTTCAACAAGAATAAGATGCTCCAAGAAGTAACATCATGTTTATCAAAAGGGTAATTATTTCTAAGTATATTTCCACAATTTCATAATACTAAGAAACTGATTTTGATCTGAAGCTCTTGTGGAATGACAAATCCTGGAATAATGGAAAAGTCCTCTTTTTCTTCAGATCACATGCAGAGAGTTAATGTGATTATATAACTGAATACATATGCAGAACCACATTTCATGTAAAATTACAGCTATTATATTTTGCAATTTGCATTGGATACTAAATAGGAAACTGTATTTGATCAAGGATATCGTGACCCCAGGAAATACCTCTACCTCCAAGGTATTAGCCATCCACTTAATGTTTTCTTCCTAAGACTGTATCTTAAAATTAGGCAGGTAGGAGTGTGTGTTCCTGGCAAATAGTTTGGGGAAAAAGCTGAGAGAAATCAAGTACAAAATTTTTTCTACTAAAGACTTTAGCATGTAAATGTGAATTGAGAACCTCCCAAGAGGGATATACTACAGAGTGTTTCCCAAACATTTTGAACATGGAATTATTTTTTCATGGAACTGTTAAATTTTACAGACCTAGTGACCCATGGATCACCGTTTGGAAATCTGTAACCAGGAACTCTTGTTTCACTGCTTATCATCTCTTACATAATAAAATCATCCATGATGACTCATTATTGAAGGCAGCCCAAGCTTCCACACTTCAGAGACTCCAAGCTAGCTCCAAAGGTGATTCTGTGTCTGCTTTGGTACTTCCACAGCAGGACAAAGCATTTCTATCAAGTAGGCTCTCCAACACAGAAGTCAGGATTATGCAGGGTGACTCAGGTTACATTTTAAAGTTTCAACCTAACACAGAGAGAATTTGGGCCCAGTTCAGTGCAGATCCTTACTTAGAATCTCTGGAAATATTTCGAGTTAAAACGACTTTGCTCCCATCCTTACTTAATAAAGGTCTGACATTATTATTTTGTTGTGCATGTGTATGTTTCTCTCAGCTCTCTGATTCCTGATGATTCCTGAAGGCATCTTTCAGTCACTGGGCTTACAATGACCAGTTTCATTCCACATCCCCGAAGAAGTCCTCATGTAAGATAGTTCTATCTCACTATTACTTTATCATTTACTTAAACATTTGGGCCTAGGGAAAATAAGACAGTTATTCTTGCCATTACTTTATAAAATCCTTTTAAGGAAATAATCATGCTACATGAACCATGAGTTCTAAAGTTACATTATATTTATCTTTTTACAACTCAAAAATTCTTGCAGGCCATGATGGAGACTTGGAAGCAAAGCTTACAGAAAAAGTAAATTAAATAATACAATTGAAGACGAGACTTAGAAGAACTAACTTATAAAGGAAAAGCCAGTGGTTCAAGTAGTACTATCTGAAGGATCATACGAGTTCATATTTGATTCAAATTTATGTATTTGATTCAAAATTCCAATCGATTAGGTAGAACATGAAAAACATGGAAACAGAGGTACAGAGAGAAGGGCATACTCACGGTTTGTGGTGACCTCTATGGGCTCAACTTGAGAATATAGTTGAAGAGAAACTGGGGCTCTTAAGAATTGGGCAGTAATTCACTACCTTTATGGAATTTTTCTGATCCCAGGGAGAGAACCAGTGCCAATCAGAAAGCAGAAGCAGAAATTCATCTCACATGCTTTCAGAATGGACTGAAGTCAGTGGCTTAGAATTCTGTGGACACAGAGATGCCAATGACATTCCCCCGTAACACAGTTTAGGGCACAAGACAAATCCATCCATAGCCACTGGGAAGGGAGTCAAAGACACATGGAGTGCTTTGCTGATACAATCAAAATTTACAACACTGTAAATGCACTTCAAGTTTAATGATTTATATAACCTTCATTGTGTTCTTTGATAATCAAGCAGAAAATGCAGACTCTTCACATACGTGACACGAATTAATATTATTTTTCAAGGTCAAACTAATTTTCAATTTTTTTCTTCTCTTTGCCTGTATCTTTAATCAGTATCAATGTTTAACCTTCCGGTATCCAAAAAGCACTCCCTGTACAATGAGACCACTCCCCTTACTAATATATACATTCCTTGTGCAGTTAGCTCTAATCATGGGTACCAATGTTTGAAAACACTGACGATGTGGGACTTTAAACTCTGTTGTTCCTGTTAGGGGTGATGTAGAGGTTTCAACAACATAGCCATCCTGCTGTGGGGAAGAAATGTTTAGTGTAGCCATGGAGGTGTTGATTTTCCCTCAAAACCTATCTCAACTCTTCCCTCACTTCATCGAATGTCAGAAATCTGAATCATTAATGAAATCACTCAGCTTTACTTCCCACGTCGGCCCATCAATAATTACACTATTTACTTCTTTCCATTCCCAGTACCACCAGTAGAAGCCATGCCTTTATTTTCTCTTACTGAAACTACTGCAAAATCCTCCTAAATGATTTCCCCCATTTCTTACAAGTTTTCCTACAATTCCTTATCAGCAAGTAGCCAGAGAAATCAATTTAAAATGTAAATCATATCCTATGTGAGGTGAGGTAGAGGGTGGTGTATTAAAAAGGTGCCAAGGTCCTTCCTGACACGGAGCCCTGTTTTCACTGGCCCCCTTGCCTGGAGCACACTCTCTGGAGTCCCTGTTTTAGACATAACTGGCCTCTCATCTCTCTCTCAACTAAACTGCCACTTTTTCAGAAAGACCTTCATACAACTCATTGCCTATCCTGTTAAAATGTAGGTACTCTTTGTTAGTTTCAATATTTGCATATACTATAATGATTTTTACATTAATAATAATTTCAATTAAATAATTATTTGATTGAATTGCCATGTGTATCATCTGCATGTCTAAAAAGAATGTAAGCTCCATGAAACAACAAATATAGTGGTTTTGTCTGGCAGACACTCTCTATCTCCATAACCTTAGGTAGCTTATTTAGGCTCTCTGCGATTTATTTTCCCCACTTGTAAAATAGGCTTAATAAAGGGATCATGGAGAGGTTTTTTTTTAAATAAATTTATTTTATTTATTTATTTATTTTTGGCTGTGTTGGGTCTTTGTTGCTGCACATGGGCTTTCTCTAATTGCGGCGAGCGGGGGCTACTCTTCGCTGTGGTGTGCGGGCTTCTCATTGCGGTGGCTTCTCTTGTTGCGGAGCACGGGCTCTAGGCACGCGGGCTTCAGTAGTCGCAGCATGCGGGCTCAGTAGTTGTGGCTCGTGGGCTCTAGAGCACAGGCTCAGAAGTTGTGGTGCACGGGCTTAGTTGCTCCCCAGCATGTGGGATCTTCCCGGACCAGGGCTCGAACCCGTGTCCCCTGCATTGGCAGGCGGATTCTCAACCACTGCTCCACCAGGGAAGCCCAAGGGATCATGGAGAGATTTAAAGAGATAATTCAAGTTGAGTACTTCTCATAGTACTCATAGTACCTAGCAGTACCTAACACAATTATGTTAGATATTATTGTTACCATTCTCTACTGTGTCCTTAGTACCTAGAAGAATGCCTAAAACAAGAAGCAGGGGTTCAGTCAATACTGTTTGAATGGATAAATGAGTGAATAATAGCACAAGGAGGTAGAGAGCCCAGAGAGTTCCAGATTCCTTGCTTCCTGGAGACTTAAGCGAGAGAAGATAGATAGCAGTGGAACACTTAGGTGATGGGCAGAAAGCGAGAGGATAATTGCTCTGAAACACTATGGTGTTTTTCTACCTGGCAAGTTGTTCTTTGAATTGAATGTGATTTCATCAGAAGGACCCCCCAAGCCCCAAACCTTTCTCCCCACAAAAGATATCAGAAGTATACATTCATTCTTTCTTAATTAACTCACCCATTCCACAATCATAGCTAAACTGTTCCATGTGAAATTCTTTAGAAGGCTCAGCAGGTTGGTGTAATAAGCTTTTGTCAATTTATAAATTATATCAAACAATTTCCTCTTTGAACAGCAGTAAGATTTTATCAAAAAAAAAAGGAAGAGAGTAGATTTCTGAAGGAATGGAGATTTCTTCTAAAGGGAGAGAGATGAACAAGAAGGGAGGCAGAAACTATCAAAGGCAAACTTCAAAAGCTTCATACTTTCACCCTGGGTCAGCCCTATTCATTTTCATCTGTACATTGACAAATAGTCTCTGCACAAAAGTTCATGAAATTCCGAGTCTGTTTCAAACTGGGTGGCCACACAGATTTACTGTAGAGAGACCTGAGGTTAAAGTCGGACCAAATGTTAAGGCAAACATGCTCAATTTTGGCCCTCTTGTTGTGTTCTCTGGGTGGGCCATTTAAACTTTCCATGAAGCAATTTTTTTCCACCTGGAAAATAAGCATAGATGTAACCTTTTCTGATTCCCACATCAAGATCTTGTAAGTAAGATAAAAAGATAAGTAAGATCTTGTAAATAAGATAACATTTTTATTGAGTTATTGAATGTAATAAAAAACTTTCCAAGGCAGACAAACAAAAACTATCACCCTTTGGTATTTGATTTGAAATTCTGAAAACGTAAGCCTATACCAAAGTATGTATACAGTCATGACTTATTAATTATGTACACGTAGAGAAAGTGTTAACCTGATGATAAACAATCTGAATATCAGAATGGGTTAAGACATATGCAATATACCTTGAAATTAAATATGAATAGTGCACTAACAATATTTCCTGAAGTTCCCTGATGGCTATAATCTCCAGTTTGAAACTATAAGGATCACTGTTAAAAACACAGATTCCTAGGCTCCATCTTATACTGTAAGTCAGAATACCCAGAAAATGGGCCTGGGAAAAGCATCCTGGTGATTCATTTCTTATGAGAAAACTGGAAACAATTGCTTGACCCTTCTTAAGAACCAACTGGGGTCTATAATGAAATACACATACTTGGGCCCCATCATAGACAGATTAAATCAATAACTCTTCAAGTGGGTCCCCAGAATTGACAATTTTAGCAGCCTCCTCTAGAAAATGTTATGTCTGGTAAAGTTTGAAAACCATTGTTCTCTTTAACATTTTGCAGTAGGGCAGAGTTGGACTTGCTTTATTAAATACTGAGGAATTTATTATAAGAACATTAAGTGAATGCAAGTAATGTTTGTTAAAATAATGACTTTTTGCTTCTGCTTAAATAAGTTATATATCTATTCTCTTTGATACCCAATCAAATAACTTAGTGAGCCTTTCATAAATAATGCAAGGGAAAACTTCAAAGCCGTTTATATATATTTTTATGACTTATAAACTATTAAAGAAAATAACTAAGGTTTATTATCCAAACACTGTATATATTTTATTTTACATATATTTTCAAAAGTTAGTCAAATTTCCCCACAAAATATTCAGATAAAAATAGTATATAGGGGCTTCCCTGGTGGCGCAGTGGTTGAGAATCTGCCTGCCAATGCAGGGGACACGGGTTCGAGCCCTGGTCTGGGAGGATCCCACATGCCGCGGAGCGACTAAGCCCGTGAGCCACAATTGCTGAGCCTGCGCGTCTGGAGCCTGTGCTCCGCAACGGGAGAGGCCGCGCACCGCGATGAAGAGTGGCCCCCACTTGCCGCAACTAGAGAAAGCCCTCACACAGAAACGAAGACCCCAACACAGCCATAAATAAATAAATTTAAAAAAAAAAAAAAAAAATAGTATATATACAGCTGTATACTATTTCCTATGCTTTACTATTTGATTTTTATCTCAAATTGAGACATTATTTCTAGTCCGTTAACAAATTTTTCCAAAAGAAGGTTTCTGTGGTTTTATTATATTTTATTTATTCATAATTTTATATTTGTATTTTTCCTGTCTGATATTTCCTCTGGCATTATACATTTTTCCTGTATTTCAATCCTTTATTTTTTTCTATATTTCTTCATTAATTTTTATGGTTTAACATGTTTTTCTTTTACATTTATTTCTGAGTTTTATTTTTTAAAATTATATCCATTTTATACATATTTATTTGTGTCTCTCTTTTTCTTATCATTGAAAGACATGGAACCTTTCTTTCTTTGAATTTTGAAACTCAAAGAACATTCAGTTACAATGAAGTAGGAAAGCTTGAATCCTTTAGAATTTGCTTCTTTTTATCCATTTGTTTTGTTTTTACTTACAGAAATTGTCATTTTACTCCCACATTAATCAAGATTACATGTTGGGAGGCTGTGACTAGACAACTCTACTTCTTTTAACAATGGAAAGGTCTGTCAAATTCTTCATATAGCTAATTAGTGCCAGTGGAAGAAAATCCATATGCCCTCGCCTCTGTGAGCTTGTCTTACTAGGCGACTTACAATAGAAGATTATAAAACATCCATATTATGAATGTGCTCGTGAAATGCAAGATCCTATCTATATCATTTAATGGTATGGTCCATGAGCCATTTTTATCATGTTACCATCAGAAAAATGTTAGTAATAAAAATAAATGAAACTAATTCAATTTACAGCTGTGCATTAACATATGCTCCTATCACATTTTAAATGGCTTCCACATATACGAAACTATATTTAGCAACATGGCATGTGTAAAAATGAGTAAGGTTTGATCAACCTTCAGGTACTTTTAGACTAAAAGGAGAGATAAAATACAAAGTTATATAGTAAAGTGGAAAATGATGCAAGTCTTAAGAAAAACAATTTAGGAACTTACTTTGGGAGATGAGAAAAGGAAAAGCTTTAAGGCATCAGGGAAGGCTTCATGCAAAAAGGTGGCATTTGGGCAGATCTTTAAAAATGGGTTGGGACTGGAAAATGTGATTGGGAACAGCTGGACACTTTCCAGGCCCCCCCCCCAAAAAAAAAACCAGAGGAAAAACATGGAGAAATGTAGGAGGTGAGGAACAGTGCAGAGGACAGGGTGATTTGGGGAAATACCAGTGCAGGTAGCTTAATATGGAAATATGAAGGCACCATTTATACCTAATTGGCAGGAAGAGAATGACATATTAAGTGACCATTAACACCATTTATCAAGCTCTTACTATGAACCAGGCACTTAGCTAAGTACTTTGTATGCCTTATACAATGTAATCTTCACAATAATAGTGTGAAACAAGTGTTAAGCATGATCCCATTTCACAGAGAAGGGAAAAGATGTGAGAAGTGAAATGACCAACCAAGCTGAGTCATTAAGTGAATGGCTTGCCTGACCTCAAGGGTAAAGTGCATTTACTGCTTCTAGGATGTTAGCATGACTGCAGAGTGTAAAATAGAATAGAGGAAGGTGGGAATACGGTTAGCAGTCTACAGTGTTTTAAAGCCCAAGAAAAAGACATGAAGGCCTGCCTAAAGTGGTAGCAAGCTGATTGGGAAAAAATAGATTGTTTGCTCTTTTTAAAATGGCCCCTTAGAAAGCATCAAGTGTAGGCCCACTTCCCCAGTCTAAATTCAATCCCTTATTGTATCTATCACAACATGCTCTAGATTTGTTTTGTAGCACTTATTATGATTTGTAATTACACATTTGTGGGACCCTCTATTTAATATCTCTCTCCCTCTCAGTAAAGCCCAAGGTTACAGAGACTATGCTTGCCAAACCCAACACTGTATCCACCTACAAGAAATATTTACTGAATTTAAGAATGGATGGTAGATAAATAAATGTGGAATAAAGAATGACTTCAAGGGGGCTTCCCTGGTGGCGCAGTGGTTGAGAATCTGCCTGCCAATGCAGGGCACACGGGTTCGAGGCCTGGTCTGGGAAGATCCCACATGCCACGGAGCAACTGGGCCCGTGAGCCACAATTACTGAGCCTGCGCGTCTGGAGCCTGTGCTCTGCAACAAGAGAGGCCGCGATGGTGAGAGGCCCGCGCACCGCGATGAAGAGTGGTCCCCACTTGCCACAACTAGAGAAAGCCCTCGCACAGAAACGAAGACCCAACACAGTCATAAATAAATAAAAGAACGTGAATTTCTAAAAAAAAAAAAAAAAATTAAGAATGACTTCAAGACCCCAGAGGTAGAAAACTGAGTGGATGTGGTTGGAGCGGTGAGGAGAACAGGGAAAGGAAGAATTAAAAACAAAACAAAACAAAACTATTTCAATATATGAAAGCTCAGGGATTGTGCACTGAATATAACAAGAGTGCCAGAAAAAGGAACTCCCTAAGAAAAAAAGATGCATGATGGTTTTATTTTTTTAATTTTAAAGCTATATTCTACAGTCTTTACCAATAAGCTCAACTAGTCAATAAATTTATTTATTTTTAACCCTACTCTCTTTTTAGTATCTAGTTTGCTTTTTTATGAGAACTTTTTTGAATATTTTATATAAATGAGTCAAACTAGTAGGTCTATTTTTTCCTTTTTCTATTTAATTGATAATATTTAAATAAGTTAGCCAGGATTACATGCAGTATAACTGTAATCTTGGATAACCAGAAACTATATAGTTTATCAACCTTTTAATTATTTGGTTATTTCTTTCTTTTTTTTTTTTTTTCTTTACAAATTTGCAGGAGAGCCCTCTTAACTCTGGGGAAATAAAAAGTTAGGTTCACAAATTTTTGAAGCAAATGCTTAGCCACCATAACTAATGCTCAAAAGAAATTGTCTAAACCTTTGGCTCTTTATTTACCTTAAAAGATGGATAGTAGTGACAAAAATCAGTCTTAGTAATATCTCTAATTTGAAATGAGTTTCTCGTTTCCATCAGAACAAAATAAGTCCCCTTTTAAAAATCCATTTAAAAAAATGAAAAACGCATTCCAAATCAATAAGCAAACTAAAAAGCCCAAGGATATGAGAGTTCTGAATTAAACTACATATGTCGACATAGGAATAATAGCAGTGGAAGGATTGGCAGAAAATTTAGAGGACTAAGTCTTACTCAAAGATTATTATCAGTATGTTCTTATCCTGTCTACAAACAAGAAATTAACATAGAATAATTCCAAAAGGAGAAATTAGGAAATTTTTTGCAATGTTTAGAGAATATTTCTTTATGGAATTACCAATTTCCTACCTGTCCTTTCCTTGTTCATTTGTAATTATCATCCTATAAAATATAAAAATTGCTGTTTAGTTTGTAAAGTAAAAATCCAAGCTTTCAACTCAATAATTATGCCTTAAAAATGATAGGAGAAAAAAAAAATGATAGGAGAGGTTGCACAGTTAAATAAAAATCCTCAGTTGCTACTCAAACAAAAGTTAACTTCTTATCCTTTACCAACAAATCCAGGACCTGTCTACATCCAACAATTCTGAAAAATTTTCCCCAAGGAAAAGAAGTGTGATAATCTGAAATTCAAGAAATGTCTCACACAGAAATGAAAAATGATTTCACTGCTGTGTGGTTAGAGAATTGCCTCTCAGCCGCTTATAATATGCTTAGGACTTAACTGCTTCATAATTCGTAACCTTCAATAAAAATAATAACAATAGTGATTATAATACCTGAAATATGAATAGGACATACCTGTAGCCATCAAAAACCCAAAAAGCAATAAAGCCCACATTTTGTTTCACTCATGCATACACTTTTGAAAAAGAGGCATCCCAAATCTTCATATTTATTTTTCTAAAATCATGTTAATTTCTTATTTATTTCAGGCATTACTAGAGACTCAAAATTTACTGCGCACTCAGGTTGCAAATTTTACCTTCAACCTTGGATTTTCAGGGAAGTTTTACCACACAGGTAAGAAGGAGCTTTGTGTTCTCAGGCAGCTACATATAAATAGGAGAGAGGATTTTTAATGTTTCTTAAGTAGGAGAAATAGAATATCCAGGCTGATTATGGGAAAAACTTGGGTGCATTATGAGTAGCCAAATCCAAAATCAATGAACTTGTTTACTTTTTCAAATACTGTTAGAATCAAGGGCAAAAGAGGAAGAGAACTGACTTTGTCAACTCAGTAAAAGAAACTATAACCATTGTTCTAAGTTTGTCTATGCATCTTGTGTCAGCACAGTCTAAGTAGGAAGCATAGTGACGACGATGATGATGATGATAATGATGTAATAATGATAATAATAATAGTGGACAGTGTTTTTAAATTGTAGGACAATCCAGGTGACATTTTTGTATGTATTATTTTCCTTTTGAAAACATCTAGTGATAAGAGAGGAATTTCATAGCCTCAAAGAAATTTAATAGATTTTGAGTCATCTTGCTTAATTTACATTCCCTTGCAGGATTTTCCTTAAAAATATTACAGTGACTTGGCCCAACATGCATTAATACCATCACAATCAGGTTTATATTTCTTTCCATGTCTATCTAGTCACAGTTGCACTTCTGTTCAGTCTCAGCCTCTCAACAGATTCTCAAAATGTGAACGGTGTTCATGCACTACTCCATGTTCTGGTATTTCTCACCTCTTTACCCATCTTTACCTCCAGAATTTGACTCTTATTTTCTGAATAGCAACATTATAATTTCAGGCACTAGTATAGAGAAAACTATGTGCATAAAAGTGATTGTCGGATAGTAATAACAAAAATGGCACAAAATGGTGTCTTAGCCTGTATTAGGGCAATACCTACTATCTGCTTCTATTTCTGCATCTCTGGTGAAAGCTAAATGCTTCGTTTAGGACTCTGCATTGTTCTTACTTCACAGTATCTTAGTGAAAACATTTCATAGTATTCTCTATGAATGCATGCAGTTTAGTGACTCATCAAAAATATCCCATGCAAAGGTAGTCTTTTATTATCATATATGTAGTTCATTTACCCAAAGAGGCTTTTTAACGTTTACCCAAAGAAGCTCAGCATGGTTTATTAGAATATTGAAGTAGCAATTTCTAATTGGCTTTTCTTTAATGCTTTTTTCCTCCTGCTCTGAAACATGTAAATCTGTTTAAAGTAATAGAAGGAAAAGTTGTATTTAGACCAGTTGATAAATCAAATCATTGCATATTTTAAAAGGACATTTTGCAGAGAAAGATTTGGGTCATCACATCTGCACAGGCAAAGCAATTCTAGCTTACAATTTTGAAAATAGACATGGTGTTGTAAATCCTTTTCAAAAGTCCCCCTCAGGAAATGAGTTCAGACCTAAGAATCACCGACTATGAAGTTATAAAGCAGATAGCTCTAAAGGCTGTATCTACTCATGCTGGGGAAAAAAATAAGGGATTATTTGGAGTTCACACACAAAGAGTACTATTTTGTCTTAAATAGCTGTATAGGGTAAGTAAAGCCATTCTTTTGGCTGAAATATATCTGGATAACAGCCTCAGCTTTTATATACTTTTCATATTCAGACCTATTAAATCTGCCAGACATTTGCAGAGTTAATGTTCATAGCAGGTTATAACACTTCCCATTTCTTTTTTATAATCCCGAACATGTACACACTACACATCCACTACGAAATGAACAACACACTAGTAAATATCACAGGGACGGTTGTTGGAGGAAGGTACCAAACAACAATAACAAAAAAAGGTATTATAATTATATCTCTTAAATGGACCTTATTGACTCTTTATGTTGGTACTAACCTAATAAAAATACTGGAAGAAACACTATCCTGTTATGCTGTGGGATAACTCACCTTAGAGACTAAGCAATATATATATATAAATTTGTGAGTCCTGGAAGTTTAATTACCTTCACATAAATATGAAACTTTATTTGATTTGCTACTTTATGTGTAGAATCATTGAAATGCATCCATGACGTTTTTCAAGGGTGCAATCGTACTATATTAAGTACTTATTTATTCACTCGGGGATATCAAGGCTTCTTCCAGAGTGGAGTTAAACACTGATGATATTCACTCTGGGGAGGGCATGCCTCTCCCCTTTCTAGTCACATTCCTATATGGAGGTTTAACTATCGGGAGCTTAACAAATCAGAAAAGTGTTTTCCTCACCTATGCACTTGATTGTGATGCGTAACCATGAGAAGATGGCCTTGTCATAATGAGTGTCCCAGAACTCTCCCGGGATGATCTGATTGCCCAATGCATGAAGACGCTGATTGATGAGCCTCCTTGTTTTGAAGACATTTAATCACATATGCCCACTGTAATAATGATAGATTCTGCCTTCTCAGACTGCTTCACTTATTTGTATTTTCCATGTACTCTTTCCTGTTCAGTTTCTCTGTCCTTCACATGCTAAAAACAATCTCACCCAAAAAGGACATATCGCTAAGCCTTCCCTAAAAGTCAGTCACTCATGGGTGCCAAATTGAAAGGGGAAGGACATACTGTTGATTAAAAGTAAAAAAATAAAAGCATGGAGTTCAGAGTAAAATATTTTAGTCTGGAAATATTTAAAGCATGACTGGAATTGCACAATGAAAAGCCAGTTGAAAAATGGAGACATTATAGGATTAAGATGCCTTGTAGGAATGGAAGGCTACAAATATTTTTTGGAGACATGATTTCTGGTGGCAGTCATTGCCATTCTCTGTAACTAATAATGAATTGAATATGAATCAATTACCTCATATAATATTTACAAATTGGATAAATACTGGTCTTTTCTATAAGAGGTCATTTTTATATAAAGAAAACAGATCTTTATATAAAACTATTAACTTTTAAACATGAAAGTAAAAAACAGTGTCACATTTATTCTCTTTCGTTTGCTTTTGCTTTTCTGTACAAGGTATTGGCTCAAAGACTAGACACTGGAAACGGCCTGCTTTTGTTTAAATCTAGTCTCTGACATTTCGCTAGCTATGTGAACATACACAGATCACTTTTCTGTACCTCAATTTCCACATCTCCAAAATGGGAATAATAATATCTCTCTTATCTAAAACAGTGCATAGCATGTCATGCTATGTAAGTGTCTATTATTATTATTACTTTTTAAAGCATTTTTAAGAATCAAATATTATTTTAAAATATTGAATTATTCCCCAGGCTTTATTTTCCAGTTTTGGAAATATAGATAGCTTGTAATCAATTTTCATCATCAAATGATTCTTTTCATTTAGTATACTATTTAAAATGAGTTTATACTATACCCACTTATATGGAACTGTGCCAGGTACAGTGTACAAAGAAAATTAGAAATCTCTTCTTGCAATTTAGGAATTACAATATTTCATATATAATAGCAAATATAAGACAAACATTTGTACAAAATTGATAATGCAGACAATGGAATTGTATGTATCTGATTTTTTTTACAAGTAAATACAAAAGAAGTTTATTTCATTTTTAAATTTCTTCAAAAGTTAACATACAGTTTAAAACAAAAATGATAACAATGTATTGTGAGATCTATAATACATGTAGAAGTTTTATAGTTTTAGCTTCTATTTCTAGTTTTCAGCACCTATTCTAGGTCCTTTGCTTTATAGCACTATAAGTTTTTAAAAATCCATCAATTTCTTTTAAAAAGCTTCCTAAGTTTTGAATCTACAGATTTATTTTAGAATCTGAATCCATATATAATTCAGGGAAAATTGATCTAGCCACAAAATTGAGTTTTTTGATCCATGAACACGCATATCTCTCTATTTATTTAGGGCTTTAAAAATTTGTCTCAGAAATAGTAAGGTAGTTTTTATCGTAGAGGTCTTAGACATTTTTCTTAAATTTATGGGTATTTTGCGTTTTTTGATACTATTATGAATGGCGTTTTTGAGTTTTATTTTGCAATTGTTCACTGTCCTAGTATACAGAATAGCAAATGGTTTTTTAAATATTAATCTTGTAGTCTTCCTATATTCACCTATTAGTTATAATAGTTTTTATTATAGATTCTTTAGGATTTTCAATATGCACAATCATGTCATCTGCGAATAAAGTAAGTTTTACTTTTTCCTTTCACATCTGTAGGCCTTTTATTATCTTTTTATTGAGTTGGCAAGGATCTCCATTACAACACTGAATGAAAGTGATGAGATCACACATCCTTGCCTTGTCCCCAGTATTAGGTGGAAAACATTTAGTTTGGCATTAAATATAGCATTAGCTGTAGATTTTTTTTTGTAGATGCCTTTTATTGGGTTGAGGAAGTTCCATCTACGCCTAGTTTGCTGAGGAACTTTAAAAATATGTGTGCATGGTTGTTGAATTTCTCCAGTACTTTTTCTGCATCTATCAGGATGGTTATAGAGTTTTTCTCCTTGATACGATGTATTGCATTCATTTATGTATCTGATTTTAATGTCACAACTGTGCCTTATGGAATCTAACCTATAGCCCAAATCTTGCTAAAATTATTCTTATTTTGGCAGACTTAAAAACTTCTAGAAGCACGCTATTATCTCATAACACAGATCCTCCAAGAGAGGAAACAAAGAAATGAGTGCATAAATATTTTACTTCTGAATTAAAATACTTTTATCCTCTGGGAATCAGTAAAGTAAAATGACATAAAATTTAAATGAGAACAAAAAATACAGTATTTTTAATTAACAATGATGTAGATTTGAATCTAGATCAGGTTAGAAGTGAAAGCCTCAATTTGAATATAGACACCTTAATGTACTAGAACTTGTGCTAAATATAGTCATGTATGAACTGTAAATTATATTCTCAAGTGTAATTTAATCATAAATTAGGTATAAAAAATTAAGTGTATACAAGGAGTCAAAAATTTAATATTTTAATTTAGCTAGATTTGAAAATATTTGAAATTCTTCTTTGGTCCCTCAGCATGACTCGATATCACATTTTTCATTAAGCAATTTCTAGTGTCATGAGCTAGGCTTATGTGGCTTTGAATTATATGACCTGTATAAAATAAGAGAAAGGCTGATGGGGAATTAATCCAAGGAGTAAAAAAAAGAGGTTTTAAATATCACTCTTAACCTTGTGGGGAGTACTTATAAATTAACACACTCTCTGGTATAAAAATCACCAAGATTTTAGGATCAGTTATACATCTGTTTATATCAATAGTCGGCAAAATTTTCTTTAAATTGAGTAATTGACCTCTTTCTTGGTCAAGTATGCGTTATGTGCTTCCTATCGCTTCCAATAACAATCTGTGGAGTTTAAAGTGAATGGAAGCATTTCTCAAACATTCTATATTCAAAGCACAACAGAACTGTGGGAGAACGATCAATTCATTCATCTCATGTGACATAAAGTAGCTGTTTCTAATCTATGCCTTAGTCTGCTAAATTATGACCATGAGAAACACTTGGTCTATGGCATAAACATTTTATATTTAAAATCCATCTGAGGAAGTGACAAACTTCTCTTCATTTGGATTTCAATATTTGAAATTCTCAATATATTAACAAAAGCCAATGAATTGTAGGTCTATGTTACTAACAGTTTTGACTCAAGTTAACAAAAATTAAGAATTTTTGTCTGCTTATCTAATTCATAGAACTTTATCCCATTCAAAAGTCCTATTTCTTTACCCTTTATATATTTATATAGTGGCAGCTGTTATAGCAGTAACAGTGCCAAAATACTAACTAAACTTGGTGGTCCTTACACCTTTTGAGTATTATGGATTATGGAATATATACCAAGAATATTGCATATACATAAATACACACAGAAATTGACATGCACTTAAGCAGACATATGAAGGCTCTAAAATTCACTGACTAATTACAAAGCTACAGTAATCAAGACAGTTTGGTACTGGCACAAAAACAAAAACATAGATCAATGGAACAGGATAGAAAGCCCAGAGATAAACCCACGCACATACGGTCACCTTATCTTTGATAAAGGAGGCAAGCATATACAGTGGAGAAAAGACAGCCTCTTCAATAAGTGGTGCTGGGAAAACTGGACAGGTACATGTAAAAGTATGAAATTAGAACACTCCCTGACACCATACACAAAAATAAACTCAAAATGGATTAAAGACCTAAGTGTAAGGCCAGACACTATCAAACTCTTAGAGGAAAACATAGGCAGAACACTCTATGACATAAATCACAGCAAGATCCTTTTTGACCCAGCTCCTAGAGAAATGGAAATAAAAACACAAATAAACAAATGGGACCTAATGAAACTTAAAAGCTTTTGCACAGCAAAGGAAACCATAAACAAGACCAAAAGACAACCCTCAGAATGGGAGAAAATATTTGCAAATGAAGCAACTGACAAAGGATTAATCTCCAAGATTTACAGGCAGCTCATGCAGCTCAATAACAAAAAAACAAACAACCCAATCCAAAAATGGGCAGAAGACCTAAATAGACATTTCTCCAAAGAAGACATACAGATTGGCAACAAACACACGAAAGAATGCTCAACATCATTAATCACTAGAGAAATGCAAATCAAAACTACAATGAGATATCCTCTCACACCGGTCAGAATGGCCATCATCAAAAAATCTAGAAACAATAAATGCTGGAGAGGGTGTGGAGAAAAGGGAACACTCTTGCACTGTTGGTGGGAATGTAAATTGATACAGCCACTATGGAGAACAGTATGGAGGTTCCTTAAAAAACTAAAAATAGAACTACCATATGACCCAGCAATCCCATTACTGGGCATTTACCCTGAGAAAACCATAATTCAAAAAGAGTCATGTACCAAAATGTTCATTGCAGCTCTATTTACAATAGCCAGGACATGGAAGCAACCTAAGTGTCCATCATCGGATGAATGGATAAAGAAGATGTGGCACATATATACAATGGAATCTTACTCAGCCATAAAAAGAAATGAAATGGAGGTATTTGTAGTGAGGTGGATGGAGTTAGAGTCTGTCATACAGAGTGAAGTAAGTCAGAAAGAGAAAAACAAATACAGTATGCTAACACATATATATGGAATCTAAGGAAAAAAAAAAATGGTCATGAAGAACCTAGTGGCAAGACGGGAATAAAGACACAGACCTACTAGAGAATGGACTTGAGGATATGGGGAGGGGGAGGGGTAAGATGTGACAGGGTGAGAGAGTGGCATGGACATATATACACTACCAAATGTAAAATAGATAGCTAGTGGGAAGCAGCCGCATAGCACAGGGAGATCAGCTCTGTGCTTTGTGATCACCTAGAGGGGTGGGGTAGGGAGGGTGGGAGGGAGGGAGATACAAGAGGGAAGAGATATGGGGACATATGTATATGTATAACTGATTCACTTTGTTATAAAGCAGAAACTAACACACCATTGTAAAGCAATTATACTCCAATAAAGATGTTTAAAAAAAAAAATTCACTGACTATATATATTAAGACTGAATTAAATTATTCCCTTATTTACTCTCCTGGGGAAGTGGCATGATACAATGCATATTAAAGGGATCCAGTCTCTGACTTCAAGAATTTAATAATATAGGCAGGCAATATTTTTCATAATGTGTGAAAATATGTAAATTTAGAACACCATAGGTATAAACCAGTAGATACTATTTTTAAGAAGAAAGTGATCCTAATATTTATGAATGCTAACTATTTGCAGTTCACAATGTTAAGTGCTTTAATAAATTGATCTCCTTGACTATTCACAAGAGCCTATGAGATAGATATTCATTTCCCCATTTTTAAACCAGGAAACCAAGACTCAAAGAAGTTAACTTATACAAGATCACATAGCCAAATATATGCTTTAACAAATATATGCTTTAACCATTTCATGGCACTACTTAATGATTCATGCAGTCTTTACCATAGGGCACTCAAATGGAATATTTAAAGAAGAGTCTTTTAAAAAATTTCCTTAATATTTATTTAAGGATATAAAACACCTATAAAACATACTCCAATTAAAAAAAAATAATCCAAATAAATATACCTCACACTTTAAGCCAGGATTTGTTACTTTACTTATTTAGTTAAGTATCTAGAGAGCACATAGGAATCAATTCTTATATTATTGATTTCAGAATATTTTAAAATTGGACTGAATGTTGTAAAATTGTACAAAAACTATGAATTCATACAGTGAAAATGTTCTTGGATAGCCTGCAACATAGTGAATTTCCTTGGAACTAAGTTGCTGATATTGTTTTTCCTTCCTTTCTTTATTTTTTTTCACTTGTGGCATGACAAATACTTTTTTCTATGCATTGGGCATTGTTAGCAAATTTTCCCAATAGAGGATGAGAAATTAATATTAGTTTTAAATTCTCAAGTCAAGTTTCTATTGTGTTAATAGATTTATTGTTTACATTTTATAAAATATTTATATCAAAATGAGAAATGCTTGTTCATAGTGGTAAGTTTAAAATGTAAGGACACAAACGTATTTATACAGTAAGACCTCAACTTTTTAAAAAAAAAGTATAAAAGGATTTAACGAAAGATACCAAAACGTTTCCACTGGGTACATTCTGGAAGATGTTTTTTTGTTTTGTTTCGTTTTTTGTTTTTGAGTTTTATGTATCACTTGTCTATCCTTCTCACATTTCTTCAGTAAGCACATATTATTTTATCATCAGAAAAAAAATCAACAAACTTCATCAATTAAATTTAAAGATTTTTCAGCTCAATGTTAGACTTATATGCAGAAATATTTTTAAGAGTAAAAAGAATAATCACCTTTGACTACGCTTCCCCTATGTATGCAACAAAGGAGAGAATTAAGAGTTAATGAATTTAAAACAAAAATAAATTGACTAAAACTCGGTCTTTTTTTTTTATTACCACCATATGCTAGCTATTCTAAACAATGTCAGTGATACAATTACCCTAAGTTCTAAATCTAAACAACTATCTGCACTTACCCCCACCCCACCCCCATTGCCTCTGGTGGAATTTAGGCTACGGTCATTTCTGTTTTATTAGAACAACACAAAATCGGATTTACGTATCAGTAGCAAGAAGAATAACAAAAATATGACAAGCATAACCTTTAGCTAATATAGAATTTTCACTTAAGCCATCTTATATGCTGTACAGGGACTGAAGAGGAGGATGAAGGGGACGACCTTCTACTTCGTTCTGCGGATGAGTTCTGGTGGTTTCCTCACATGTGGAACCACATGCAGCCCCACCTCTTCCACAATGAGTCATCTTTGGTGGAGCAGATGAGTCTCAACAAGGAATTTGCACTGGTGAGCACACTTCATTGCAGAATTTTTTCAAACTATGAGTTGTGATATATTGGAAAATCAATTTATTGGATTTAATCCAATAGAACTATATAGAATGGAACAGAAGATACCAGAGTGCATCACAAGTGTTAAGGGTACACATTGCTTTGTATTATTTTGTTTCAGGTATGTGTGTGTATATGTATTGGGTCGTGATGTGCTGTAAAATGTATTTCAAAAAAATTGGTCGTTGGCAGAAAGTTACCATCTCCTGATTTATGGAAGGGTTATTCTATGAAGAAGGAAAATAGTACTTTCTCCACTGTATTCCTAGTACATGATAATTGCCGTCTCAAAAAGTATTTGTTGCAAGGGTGAATAAATAGACAGATAAATTGAATCATTAGAACAATGACTCTAGATCAGTGCTTCTCAAACTTTAGCATGTAACTTTTTCACCTAGAAGACTTTTTAAGACGCAGATGCTAGGCCCACTCCTGGAGTTTCTGGTTTGGTAGATTGTCCAAGAGGCCTGAGAATTCGCATTTCCAACAAATTCTCAGAGGATGTCCTTGCTGCTGGGACTGCACTTTGAGAACCACTGTTCTGGACTAGCAGTTGGCAAACTGTGGCCTATGGGTCAAACCTGGCCTGCTGCTTGCTTTTTATTGTTCCTGAATTAAGATAGTTTTGTTTGGGGTTTTCTAAATTACGTCTTAAAATGAAAAACAAAGACAGTAATATTCTGTGACATAAAAATTATATAAAATTCAAATTTCAATGTCCATAAATAAAGTGTTATTGGAGCAGCTGCTTTTTCACTGCAACAGCAGAGTTGGGTAGTTGCAAAAGAGATTGTATGTCCCACAGAGCCCAAAATATTAACTATCTGGACCTTTACCGAGAAAGTCTGTCCACCCCTGTGCTGGATATCAAGTAAATCATGTATCCTTTTAACAATCTAATGAAAGAAATATTTTCCCCAGAAAAATACTCAGATGCATATTCTCACATCTTCACACAGTGTGACAGTTGGTCACAAGGGGTATGTGAATTCCCCAAAGACCCTGGGCCCCAGTTAAAAACTCTGTCTTCAAGTTTTCATTTAAAATAAACAGTTCATTTGCACTGTATGATTGCTGATATGTTTAATTTTTTAAAAGCCAAATTGGGAGGCGTAGACCCAAGGCCATATGAGTACAATGGTATTTAATAATGTTATGCCTAGCTATTATGTTAATGGCTCACCCCTCTTTCCATCTCTAAAGCTCCAGGACGGTGTCAAATCTGCACATAGGATCCTTACTAGTAAGTGTGGGAGTATAAAAAGCAGTTAAGATCATTAACTCAATCGCCAGATTTCCTGTGTTTGAATCCGGACCTTCCATCAATGGCTGCTTGATCTTGAACAAAAATTACTTACACTCTGTGTCTCAGTTTCCCCATCTGTAAAAATGAAAATAATCATGACAACTTCCTCATAGGACTGTTTTGAGGAAATGTATAATGTGCTTAGAGCAGTGCCTGGAATACAATAAGCATTCAATGGGTGTTAATTAATCAATTATGATATTTCTAAATCCAGACAATTATGCAGTTGTCTTACTTTACAAAAGCCAAATATTTTTCAAAATATGGATTTATAAAAGTTTGATCCTCACTTACTTTTGGGGAATGCCTAAAAATTTTTTACTGCTTCATAACGTTGGAAAATTAAGTAAATATTCCTTTTTCAAAAAAATAAACTTACCTTGAGTAAGCATGCTGAATTCTCTCAGTGCAGTTACCTTGAAAATAGACTGTGTTTACCTTTTGGCTTAAACCTCCCCCCCACCTCATTCCCACTCTGAAGCTTTGCTTTTTAGGCATGTAGATTATATTTCATAATGGTTGATTTCACCTGTTTGTGTAATTTTTTTTTAAAGCCATGCTGAGAGCACTGGGAAAGACTCAGATGTAATTGCTTTGTAATGAAATGTTGAAAGCTATTTAGAGTCCATTCAGAACAATTACATTTGTTTAGTCAGTGGCTAGAAACTAGACTGAAGCCTATAAATATACTTCGTAAGAAAAAAATCTTATTATATGTTGCATAATCAAAATATGATAACTAAAGTGAAGTCCGTTAAACACACATACTGAAATGACATTGTCCTTTTCCTTCTGGTGTCGAGCCCAATAAAACTTCTCAAGATTCTTCAAGCGGTGACATTCAGAACCCCACCTTTAACTGTAAACCTAGGATGGCAATATGTGTGTTGTTCAAAGAGCCAGGAAATGTATTTCTTTCTTATTAAATTATTATCTTTCCATACCCAGATGACACTTCAAAACCCTCAACAGTATCAAGATGGGATAGGGTAGTGGAAAGCACTGTATTAGCAGGCTAAATTTTATCCCTGACAGCTAGTAACAAGTTCTAATACAGCTGGCAACTCATTTAATATCTTCATGCCTCGGTTTCCTCCCCTGAGATGGTAATGATTCCCTTTTTCACTCTCACAGAGTTTTTAGATAATTAATTTAAATCAACTCATCTGCCAACCAAAAGCACTGGGCCAGATAATCCACTGATCAATTCCAATTCTAAAATTCTGTGATCATTGACATCAGTCCACAAATTTGGAATGGACATCTTGAAATACTCATCTAGCTGCAATCGAAGCAATTATGGGGAGATTTTCAAACTAAATGACCAATTTATACTGAAAAAAATCAAGAGTGTTTAAATCTCTTTTTTATTCCATCCTGACATTTCTCCCTATTCCTTGGTATGACCTTGGCTGGCAGAGGGACTATCAGTGAAAAGCACAGTTGTTCTCACAACATTTACAAAAACGATTCAAATAACATATTAGTAGCTTCATACTGATATTTCAAAAACTGTTAATCAATCGAAATGGTTCCATTTGTAGAATTTCTCCAAATTCTCTCTGGATAGAGTTTATTTTCTGTTGTAATATGTCTAAAAGTCATGAGAAAAACATATTGCAAGGCTGTTTCTTTACTATTTCATTATGTCAGAAGAACTATTATTACTGTACAGCATCATTATTTCTTAATCCATGCACACTTACGTATGCAGTGCGAATGTTTGTGGGTATGGGCAGTTACATGTATGTCTGTGTTTAATCCATGAGCACATGTGTATGCAGTGTGAGTGTGTGTTTGTGTGTGCATATATATATATATGTATGCATGTTTAATCCATGAACATATATGCCATGAGTGTGTGTGCATGTGTATGTTTTTATAGAAGGTGTTAATCTAATGATTAGCACAGGCAACCCTGATATGGTCATTGCAAGACACTATACTTGTATGGCAGTAGGGTAGGGGGAAATAATTTTGATCCTTTTTTTTTTTTTTTTTTTTTACCAAATCATACTTTTAGTATGATTAGTTTTATTTTAGTGACTTTTTTATTGTCACTAAATAAAAACAACACTTCAAAGATGACAACAGAAAAATTAAGGCTAAGGAGAACAAGAATAATCGGCTAATATTAAAATGCTTGATGAAAAAGCTACCAAAAATCACTCCTGGCTTAACCCACATCTCCTTCTCAAACACAGAGAGAATGCCTGTAGCATAAACCTGAATTATTTATTTTTATTTCACAATAGATTTGTGGGGGAAAAGTAAGAAACGGTGGTTTGTTGTTATAAGTTTTGTATATAGCTTCATTAAAATGTCCAAATGAGTGGAGCTCTTCAGTTCACTAATAGTAGCAGACCAAAAAATATCCCGAAGGGAAAAAGAGCACTTTCCGTCTTCAGTGGTAACTTTTCAAAAATGCTGTGAGGTTCTTTTTGACATTTTATCAAACATTTGGAAACCTTATTCATAAGTAAATAAGTAAAGGATTCTTGAAATAAAGGCACAGGTTTTTAAATCTGCTTTTAAAACACTACACGTATTTATGAACTCTATATAACTTTTTTTCATAATAAGACACAATATCCCTGATATGAAAAATTCTGACATTTAAATTGTTCTCATAAAAACCCAAACTGTTCAAAGAGCAACTATGAACAATCTTTGTGTCGTAATGACCTGCACACTAAATCAGCTATGTAGATATTTCAATTAAAAAATAAAGGAGTATGGGGGCTTCCCTGGTGGCGCAGTGGTTGAGAATCTGCCTGCTAATGCAGGGGACACGGGTTCGAGCCCTGGTCTGGGAAGATCCCACATGCCACGGAGCAGCTGGGCCCGTGAGCCACAATTGCTGAGCCTGCGCGTCTGGAGCCTGTGCCCCGCGACGGGAGGGGCCGCGATAGAGAAAGGCCCGCGCACCGCGATGAAGGGCGGTCCCCGCACCGCGATGAAGAGTGGCCCCCGCTTGCCGCAACTGGAGAAAGCCCTCGCACGAACCGAAGACCCAACACAGCCAAAAATAAATAAATAAATAAATAAATAAATAAGAAAATCCTTTAAAAAAAAAAAATGGCAGTAGACACATTGGCAGCATAGAAGCAGGTCAAAAATTTAAAAAAAAATAAAAAAATAAATAAAAAAATAAAGGAGTATGATAGTGGAATTAATGGCACAATGAAATAAAATAGAGGGAGAGCTGCCTTTCAATAGCTGCTAAGCCTCTATGTTTACTAAATGATGCAGTATGTAGCTTTATGCTGTACATCAAATACCAGATGTCAAAAAACCCTGATAATTACAACTAATAACGTATTTCAACGGTAGGAAATGTAGAGAAGGTAATAATATTTAATCAAAAGTAAAACTGTGAACAAATATTGATTTGATGAAAGTTTACTATGGAGCAAATAGTGTATTTTGGAGGTTCAGTGATGTATAAGGTAGTCTGTACACTCAGCAGAGTGGACATTTACCTGAACATGGATTTAGATAAAATATAAAGAAGCAAAGCATCCAGGCAAAGAAAAGTTTAAAATATTTTCAGCAATTGCATGAGTTCTTGAGGGATCCTTCAGAATACACACCCTTGTGGTACAAATATCCATGTAAAATACTTTGGTAATTGAGTGTATTTGTCATCTATTGCTTCATAACAAATTAGCCCAAGACTTAACAACTTAAAACAACACACACTGATATCTAACAGTTTGTGTAGGTCAGAAAGTTGAATATGACTTAACTGGATCCTGCAGTTCAGGATCTCTTGAAGACTTCAACCAAGGTGTCAGCTGGGGCAGCAGTCATTTCAAGGCTCAACTAGAGGGTGGACCAGCTCTGAAGCTCACTCGCATGGTTGTTGACAAGATTCAGTTCCTCATGGATTGTTAGACTATGGACCTGAGTTTCTCCTCAGTTGTTGCCTGGGTCCACCCTCAGTTCCTCACCACGTGGGCCACTCTAGAGGGCAACTCACAACATGCAGATTGTTTTGGCTCTTTGAAGTTCTTTGAAATTACCATATAAATTGTAGGATCAGCTTATCAATTTCTGCACAATGGCCGGCTGAGATTTTGATAAGGATAGCATTGAATCCACAGATCAATTTGGGAAATATTGTCATCTTAACAACATTAGCTCTTCTGATACATAAACATGGGCTGTTTTTCCATTTATTTAGGTGGTCTTTAATTTCTTCCAACAATATTTTATAATTTTCAGGGTCTATGTTTTGCACTGCTTTTATTAAAAATAATCCTAAGTATTGTATTCTTTTTAATGCTACTGTGAATGGAATTTTTTATTAATTTCATTTTCACATTGTTCATTTTTATGCATAGAAGTACAATTGATTTTTGTATATGGACCTTGTTACCTTCAAATTTGCTGTACTCATTTATTAGTTCTAGAGGTTTTTTTAATGGATTCCTCAGGATAGTCTATATGCAAGATCATGTTATATGTAAACAAAGATAGTTTTACTTCTTCTCCAGTTTGGATACAGTTTATTTCATTTTATTGTCTAATTTTCCTGACTAGAACCTGTAATATAATGTTAAATAGAAATGGTAAGAGCAAATATCCTTGTCTTATTCCTGATCTTAGGAGGGAAGCATCCAGTCCTTCACCATTAAGCATGATCTTAATTGTGGGCTTTTTATAGATACTCATTATCAAGTTGAATTCTCTGTCTATTCCTACTCAGTTGAGTATTTTTATCATAAAAGGCTGTTGGATTTGTCACATGATTTTGGGGGGGGGGGTGTCTATCCAGTTGATTATGTTTTTTTTTCTTTTTTTATTGATATAGTATATTACATTAATTGATTTTTAGATGTGAAACCAACCTTACGTGTGTGTGATAAATCCCATTGGCCATGCTGTATAATGCTTTTCATATGTTGTTGAATTTAACTGCTAGTGTTTTGTTGAGGGTTTTGCATCTATATTCATAAGAATATTCATCTGTATTTTTCTTTTATTATGATATCTTTGTCTGGTTGTGGTGTTAAGGTAATAACCAAATATACTGATGCACTTAACAGTGTCCTACATTTCTCTGAGATTCTATTGAATTTTCTTATTTTTTTCCTCTCTGTTCTTCAGACTGCGTAATCTCTATAGATCTATCTTTAAGTTCATGGGATCTTTCTTCTGCCAGCTCTAATGTACTGTTGAACCTCTCTAATAAATTTTTCATTTTAGTAATTGTACTTTTCAATTGCAGGATTTCCACTTGATTCTTTTTTAATAATTTCTGTCTTTTTATTGATATGATCTATTTGATGAGTCACTGTTATATATTCCTTTACATCTGGAAGTATGGTTTGTTTCAGTTCTTAGAATACGTTTGAAATCTTTGTCTACTAAGTCTGGCATCTGGGCCCTTTAAAGGCAGTTTGCATTGCTTACTTTATTGTCCTGTCTATAGGTCACCCTTCCAGTTTCTTTGCATGTCTTGTAATTTTCTGCTTAAAACTGGACATTTTAAATAATCTTTGTAGCACTCTTGATATTGATTCCCTCCCCCAGTCTCCAGGGTTTTGTTGTTGTTATTGTTATTGACTCAGCTGTTTATCTGTTTAGTATATGAGTGGGGAATTGAAGTGGAGACTCTTTCCCCTGCAGTGTGTAGCCTCAACGCTACTGCTCAGAGGCAGCACAGTCACTCTGGCATAACAGTATTTTTAGTGAGGTTGCCTTTGCATCTTTTCCTGATGTCTCTATGAAGCTGTCTGCCTGCGGTAGACAGCTAGCCAGGTATAAAAGTTAGCCAGATATGAACCTACAGTAATTACCAACAATATGCCTCATTGTTTTTGACAATGTCCTAGGATGCAAACTGTGCCATAGTCTGAACCACTAAAATGTGGCCCTTTTCACAGTAGTCTTTGAAGCCAGTATATGAGGCTTTTTATGACTCCAGGAGTAACCTGAGCTGTCTCTTTCCCTGATTCTGTCTAGTAAACTTTTGTTTGGTCTATTATCAGCTTGTTGTTAATCTTAATTAAAATAAAAACAACCTCCTCTTGATTGCTTATTATCAAAATCATCATATGTTTTCAAGAGTGACCTTAGGTTTGAACTTCTTAACTCTCTGTCCCAAAAAAAGGCAGTTCCCTTCGAGAGAACTTAGGAACTCTCTCTTCTTATGATCTGCCTCCTACCCTGGGCAAAATCTCTGCACCAATGCTCCAGAGCTGAGGGTGGAGATAATGGCCCCCTTCTCACAGAGTGATACCCAGATTTATGGTCAGGGTGCTGGGTTGAGATAGCAGCCTCTGGTCCTCTCAGCTTGCCTCTCCTGGCTTAGAACTACCACCCTACAATTCAGCTGGAGCCAGGATAAATCATGGTTCCAGTATTCTTGGTCTGCATCTGGGGTACAGTTTCTGCTCTATGAGTGTGGCTACCTTGAGGAGGAGAGGTACCCCCTGTGTTCTTGGCTGCACCCAACGTGGGTAGGGATTTTGCCACTTTAAACTGGAGCAAGTGGGGAAAGGGGTGGGCCATGGCTCAAATGCTACACACTTTCACTGTTCTTACCAATCATAGTAGATTTCTTGAATAAATATTTCTTTGCTGTATCTTCTCAGTTCATTTTCCAGAGATTTTAAATGCTTGGGTTTTTTAAAAAAATAATTTCTACCAGTTATGGTTGTTTTGCTGGAAAAGGGACCACTGAGCTCCTCACAGCACCATTCCAGATGTCTGAATTCTATCATCATTTCTTTTTTTTTTTAAGCTGGACATAGACTATTTTAAATGAAGGCTCGTGAATATTTTTTCATGCAGTGTCTTGCTGATAGTCTCTTAAAAGACTATAGAAATTTCAAATGTATGTCCTTATTAGAGTATTTTCATATTACTGTCCTATTGATATAATAAAAGTTAAAAGTCTACTTGCAAAATATGTACCCAAGAAGAGCCATTACCCATCTCTGCATATCTCTAAATGAATCATGTTTTGAATTGGAGAATAAAGGAGGACTTTCCAACTATTTTGATTTAATAAAGAATTACTCAGCTTTAACTATAGTTCTAGACAATTTGTTTAGACAGAAGACATCTTTACTATTATATATTTATCACTTGACTTTGAAAAATGAAAGGGCTTTTATCTATCATCATTTCTTGACTAATTTGTTTCAATAGCCTCTTCACTGGTCTCCAGTTCCATTCTTGGCCCTGTTGAGTCTATTCTTATCAAAGCAACTACAATGATCTTGTTAACATGTAATTCAGATTCTGTCATATTTTGTCTCAAAGCCCTTCAGACTACCTTAAAATAGCCCGCAAGGCCCTAGCATCTGGCCCCTTATATTGTGTATTATATGCTCCCATCTCATTTTTTAATGAATGATACTTGAAAGTCTCCAGTGTGCCTCCCTTCATGCAGTCCTTGATGATGACTGTTGTTTTTCACAGTTATCACACTTGTGTTGTGCTCCTCCTCCCAGTTTGGTGACTCTGGTTTTGACCCCAAGTTTCTCCTACTCTTTCTACAAGTCACTGCTAACCTAATGTCATCCAGGCTCTGGGGTTCTTGAATTTGGAGGAGCATTTCCTTACCTCCCATTCTCTACACCGTATACACACTCTTAAGAACAAATTAGAAGGGCATGGGTTAAAGAATATTTTAGTGACATCATCTTGTGTTCATTCAAAAGTTATCTTTGCCAGTACCAAAAAGAAGTTGAAGAGAGAGAAGAAAGTACTGCCTTTGTCTCTTTTACCTAAAAGTAAATTGCCTGTGTTCTAGTCTTATCTTCCATTTTCCCTTTTCCTTGCTCCTTAAGGATGGGACCACTTTTATTTTACTTCGTTTTTCATATACTTCACTCTGTGTAATCCACTATCCTAATTCTCCATACCAAAGTTGCCATCCTACTTTTAGATTTAAGCCCTGTGATAGAAATGCAGCTATAATTGCTGGTAATTTCCCCTGATAAGCTAGAATTTCTAGACTGGGTTTTCAAATTAAAACCCACTATATTTTTGGAAACAATTTTTTTGTATCAGTTTTTAATCCTGAAACAGGCAAAATATATTTTTAAGCTTGAAAAAGCATTAAATAATGAAATCAAATATTGATGGCATTTCCTTGGAAGACAGAGCAGTGAAAATTTGCTAAATGTTTAGTAAATGGAATATTTGTATGATCTTGAATATATTTAATTCTACTTACTGGAAATCTATGATGAGCAAAATGGTGTTTGGAAAGAAGAAAATAATAAAATCACAGTGGGATGATTATAGGATACCAGCCAGCAAACTTGAAGCTCATTTATATGAGCATTTAAATGATTTTGTTACTGAATATAGAACGTTTATTTATAGATGGCATTTTCCAACAGTTTAAAAGTATTTCCATATATCCATGTGGTCAGTAGAGATATCCCTTCATCATTATGTCTGTTAATTTTTTCTTTTTATATTATATATGCATATATTTCTCATCTCTTGTTCAAAACTATTGTTCACAGACACAGTTCATCCATTACGATATTCCTTTTCTGTGACAGTATTGAAATATCACAGTCCTTTGTACCTTCCTGTTAATATTCTTGTGTTTTATTTACAATAAAAGTGAATAAAACTTTGTGTGAAAAAATTGCACACCTATAGATTCAACCTTTAATATATGCTATATCAAGATGAAATATTGTGTTACAATAAGTGAGCTATTCATTCGTCACTGAAAATCTTCAGCATTTGAGTGCTTCATTGTTTTAAGAATTTCAGAGAGTAACCTTTTAAAATACATAACTTACCACTTTTAAAATGGTAAATGTGTACTAAGCATCATGACACATTTTTCACGACAGCTAAAGGTTTTCATGTTAATACAAATGATTTTACTGTACTCTCTTCCTGCTGTGCTCTCAGAGTCAGCTGTGATTATGTGGATTATTTGCTCCTAAACTATGTTCATAGAATTTTTGAATTCTTGTGTCTACTTTTTCTAGTTTTCCAGTCTATTGTTTGTAATGTTGGTAGCTTTCTCTTCTAGCCATTGTCATGTTATCTGGGCCTAGTAGCAAGATTCCCATTTCAGTAACATGAAGTGGTCAAACTAGATGACCACTGAAGCCCCTGATATCTGTAAAATTATGTGAATCTGAATTGCCCTGAGCTTGGAAATCAGGTAGAGTAGGCTTCTTAGGTTTGTTGCTAAAGTGATAATGAAAGCTCTCAATTTCACAAATGAAAAAACTGAGCTCATAAGTGACTTGTACTTGGTCACACAGAGAACTCACACTCTGCCTCGTGGTTCCTAATTCGGTGCTCTCAATTGCACCATACAACACCCCAAGCAAGAGCTGATGATCTGTGGGAGAACCAGACAGTATCTTCCCAAGGTAAAATGAACCAACTTGTGTGCCCGGTTATTCTAATGGCCTTTTGTTAACCATAGTCCAGGTAATTAAGGTAATATATGTGACTTCTGCAAAGTTGAATAATAGTTGAAGACCCAGACCTTTCTTCTGTATTGAGAGAAGTAGATGTTATTGTATAAAATTTCAAAGATTAATATGGAAAATTTTGTGTATTAATGGCATAATTATCAATGTATTGTGTAACAAGTGAAAATATTTTGATTTCCCTTTCATCTACCCATTGACAGCAGATAGGTATAGGTTTTTGGCCTTTTTACAAGTAGGATGATATTGTTTAATAAAGTTCTTAGCTAGTTTATTCAAGCAGTCACTAAAGTTCTCAATTTCTGTTTTTCACCAAACCTAGGACATGAAGAATAGGATAAACTTTTTGCCTGGAAATTAGGATTGGTTTTTCATTAGCTATTAATATTCATACTGCTTAGTAATGGATTTAGAGAAAAAAATGGCTTTTCTTGTCATGTGCTGTATCATGGTCAGTCCTTGATTTGCCAGTCTGGTATTGACGGGTAGATAAAAGAATTTCCCTTAGACGGAAAATTTCTACAATACATATTTATCTATTTGATTTTTTTAGCAGAGGGCACCATCAGACACCCTCATCCCCCAAATCCCTATTTTAGCTGCAGCATCTTTTTTCTGTATAGTAGCTATTTTTTTCCTGAACATGTTTAATCTCAAAGGAATAAATGCCACCTACAAAATGCACTTTAATATTGGGCAGCAATAATTGAAGGAAATGAACTATTTATATTACTCAGATGCATTGATATGAATCTACCAAGGTTTGCACCTGTCTGTTCTGGATACCTTGTTATCATTATTTTTAGTAAGTATAAAGTCTTGAAAGTCATTCTTTCTGCTTTATGGTTTTTATGCATTTAAATAATATTTTAAGATTAACTAGAGGAGCTCCAATTCTTTTCAAGTGCTGATACATATAACAATTGCAACAAAGATTTCCCCCTAGGAGGTAAGCTGATAACTGCTTAAAGTAGTTACTAATATTTAATTTACTTGCTTTAAGGTAAATAAATATTTCCTCTAAATATTAAGTTATATTTATATAATACAGAGCAATAAACTGTGCACAAAATACAAAAGAAAAATTCATGTTCCTCTGCAGAAAACAAAACCTTAACTATTTTTATACATAAAAACCTTTTATGACGTGAGTTTACCCTGTGTGTGACACAGCCTAATTGCCCTGAGTATTAAGTTCATGTGTTTAACTTCAGATGTATCTTGGTTCAAATTACTTCTTTGCCAATTACTAGATGGGTGCCCTTAGCAAATGACTTAAAATTCCAGTGCTTTAATTATCAATGTGTAAACTGGAGATGATAGTTGTTTCTACCACATAGGTTTTTACGAGGTTTAGGTGATGTGTGTACATGTTCATATGTGTATAACGCTTAGCTAAGCGCTTGGCACGTAAGTCTTTCAAAAAGCGTTTGTCGTCATCATCATCATCATCATCATCATCATCATCATCATGGCTACCATCATTTTTACCGTATTTCTTCAGGAAGCATGTGATCATTCCTTTTGAAATAAGAGGTTGATGATGATTGTAAAACCACCAAGTGACTTTTTCAAGGTAATGTAATATGCAAATTGGGAACAGATACAAGATAGGCTAATTTGCTTTGCAGTCCTCCATCTATCCATCATTCAGTACTGAATGTGGTCACTAATTTTTAGTGATTCAAAGAGACCAATATCTTACCAAACATTCCAGGAAAAAGGAACATTGATGATAAAAGTTGTGTTTTTAAAGAAAATAAGCGAAATATAAAAAAAAAGTTGATCCATGTATATGTGAACTCTTGAATCTTTGAAGTTATTGCTTTCCAATTATGTCCAAAAATTTTCAGATACTTCCTCCAGTGTGAAAAAGTAACTCCCGTCTTTCATTTGTTCAGCTGTCTGTTCATTTCTTTCTTCTTTCTTCCTTTTCTTTCTCCCTCTTTTCCTTCCTTCCTCTCCTCAGCAGATAATTAACAAATGTGTATTATCTACTAAGCACTTTACTTGACACCAAGGATGCAGAAATGAATGAGATGCTGCTTATTCTTGGGGTTTAACTTCAGTTTAACAAAACAGCATTTTGGGTTTTTGAAAGACAGGTACAGAGCCCAGCACAGCCACAAAGGAGACGCGGGTTAGTTATAAGAGGAAGAAAAATAATAAACGGGACAGACAATTGAGATAACAACACTTGTGAAAAATGAGTAGGTGTGCTTGAGGCAGAAGGCAGGAGCAGGGCATCCAAGCAGAGGGAGCAGTCTGAGAAAGGGCACAGGCTAGTGCCCAAAACACCGTGTTCCACTCTTGCGACAAAATACATATCAATATATATTGCATCAGCAACAACCTATCTGTGGGTCAGGAAACCACTGCCTGTGGGATTTAGCTGTAGCCTGTTTTGTTATGGCTGGTCTGCTAAGAGTTGGTTTTACATTTGTAAATGGTTGTAAAAATCAAGTAAACAAAGAAAAACATGTGACAGAGACATAATGTTGCTGGCGAAGCCTAAAATATTTCCTACATAGCCCTTTAGAGAAAAAGTCTTCCAAACTTTGACCTACACACTTTGACCTATAAAGATGCAGAGGAAGGTATGTCAAATTGGAATCATAATAATGGACAGTATTTCATGAATCCCTAATTAATGTACATCTATCCATAATGATTATTGGTAACTTGCTGTGTCCTTAGAAATATGAAATTTATGGAACATAAAATACATTTCTGATAATTCTTGCCCTTATGAATCTCCAAAAGGAGCATAAAATATTGAAGAAAAGAAGAAGAAATTGATTTGGTATCAGAAGAGGCTTTGAGTTGGGAATTAAGAGAAAATGAGCCCGTGTAGTTCATGTGGAACCAGAATATGCAGGAACTTTTCCCCTAGGTTTTAGGGCCTCAGGGACCCTAAATCCAACTGTTCTGATCACTTTTGCTTAGAACTCTACCTTCTGAAATTCCAGTTTTCCAGATTCTCATATCACCTCCCCTAATTAATGTATTCTAATCTACTGCTCTCCTGTTTACCTCCTAGATCAGGACTCTTAGTGCCTTTTATACATAAGATTAGGAAGTGGGCTGCTTAGCAACAAGGCATGAGAATTCTTATTTCTACATTCTGGTAGGGTACAGATTAATACTTGGTCATCACTTCTAAATGCATACTCAGTACCCATTTTTCACACTCTCCCTAGTGAATAAAGCCAAAGTTTGCTTGTGGAGCCAAAATGTCTAGCTAGAGGACGGATTTTTCAGCTTTTATTTCAGAACTATTTAACATAGTTCTGGCCAATTAGATATAAAAGTCATGGTATGGAACTTCCAGGAAATCTCCAGGAAAGCAGGTTAGAGATGGCTGATGTTTGCCCTTCTGCACTTTGCCTTTGTTCCTTTCTCTTGCCTAGTATGTGGTCCTATTGGCTGGAACTAAGACATTCATCTAAAACATGAAGGAAAGGCCAAGAGAATCAGAGACCTCACTTCTGGCATTCTTGAACTTCTGAACCAACCACTCAACTCTGGATTTCCAATTACTCAAGAAAAATAAGCACTTTCTTTTTCTCAATCCACTGTTTCTTGTTTTTCTGATGCAAAGTTTGACCATTTCCTATCCAGTGCTTTTCCATTACATTTTTTCTGTTAACCTGTTTTGAGATTTTCCTACATACAAACTGCCCCATTGTCTAAAATTTGTAGACCCTTCAAAGGAATATTTATATAGAATACCCTAAACATGGCCTAACACTTTTTAAGAAGTGTTGATAGTGAAAATTTTACGCCTAATTATCAATCAATTATTAGATAGCAGTTTTGTGAGTGAATTCTTAGAATGCTTAATAATAGCATAATTAACTTTCACTGACAGATTTTCATTTTATTGCTTCAATGACCAAGCTTGTTTTTAATTAATAAATGATTGTGAGCTAATCAAAAGCCAAGGTTTGCAAGATTTTTTTAAAAATTTAACTCCTGCTCTATTGAGTATACCCTATTCAAATTGGATAATCCATCAAAAGCAGTAGTTATCACATGTTTTTCGTTTTCTTTTCTTTTTTTCTCTTTTGTTTTTCAATTTGAAAAATTCAGCTAGATAGTTTCTTTTATGCTTTATCTGTAGGGGCTGAACATTTTCATCATTCTGTGATTACCTCTTCAGAGTCAACACTTCAGTTCCCTGCAGTCACTTCTGCAGTAACCTGAGCAATATGAGAATATGAGAAATTGTTTTCAAACCTGTTGACAGTGGAGAGCGTTAAAGCTGGTTAATAATATAGGAGAACTGAAGGGCTTGAACTGGAGTTGTTTTGAGATGAAAACTGTATTGAAAGTTTGATTTCCAAATATGATGCCACTTTGACATGAAGGTAACAACATGGAAATATAATATTTGGTATGACATGTCTACAGAAAAATATAGTAATTTAACCATCTTTATAGGCAGTTACTTAAGTCATAATTTATTTAAGTTTTTTTATTATATACGTACCATTTATTAACATAAGCTTACTTTTTGTCTGATGAAATTTATTTCACATGGTAGTAAAGTTTCCACAAAATTGGAAACAATCACAGATGGGAATTATTTTAACTCTTAGAGAAGGCACAGGATGCCACAGAGGACAACATGTAATAACACTTTGTATTTTGGAGGTGGGGGAGAAAATTTACAACCAGAGGGATGTCTCATTCCTACACCAAATGTTTAAAGCATTTTTCCATAAATGCATTAAGCTGGCATTAAGGGGAAAAATGACTCCTAAGGGAAATCTCAGCTTGACTGAAAAATAATATTAGAAATATATTCCATTGCTCAGAGTAATAGTTTATGCAAATCTATTTCTGCAAAGTGATGCGTTTAAATTAATGATTCTCAACCATCAGCTATATAATTGTGGAAGCATACAAAAAGTTAGGAAATGTGAGCAAAATTTAAAAATGAAGGACATTCCAGCCAGTTTCAAAAAGGACAAGTTACCCTCCTCAACTTGTCTACCACACACACACACACACACACACACACACACACACACCCTAGCCATTTCACCTAAACCAGTGCTTTATTTCATGAACATAGGCAATCAGGTAGAAGAATTTTTAAAATTATTTAATACTTGCTGTGTATAGATATTTGAGGTACTAAGAATGGAAATATATGGGAAGGTAAATTAGTTACATTATTTACTTGAGATAAAATTACAAATGAACGTATTGTGAAAATGCTGTGATTTGTATTAAGCAAAATTATTTTGAGTACCTTCTTTTTGCACGTTTCTGCTTATAGTAACTATAGAAATGATATCATAATGGAATGGATCATACTATTCTTGTTTCCATCTCTTAACACATTTACAAAGAATTTTGAATGTTATTCCTCCCAGGTTAAAGGCATTGTTAGAAGCTCTAAATATTTACTATCTGGTATCATTTCTCTTGTCACTAACTTACATCTAGAACTAGATCTTTCCATGCAGCAAAGGCAACAATGAAGAGAAAGGTACTAAAATGCAGATCTAGTATTTCCTGAGATAGCCTGATATCACATCTTTGCTGCCCCTAACTCTTCACAGGTCTTTGCTTTCCTCTTTATTAAGCTTTTCTCAAGAACCCATCATTATAAGCATTCCCTTGAATCCTCCCTGAACTCCTTTACATTTCTTGGTTCATCAAACTCCCTTGCAAAGTCTCAACTCCTTTTAAATCCAAATCTCTACCTAGTCCACGCCTGTACCCCTGAAAATTAATGTGGCTAGGATCAACACTTAACTGTTCTCACTTTAAAACCATGACCACAGACCTCAAGTGGAGCTCAATACTGCCCAGAAGTTACACAGCAAGTCCTTATTTTGTTCACAATCTTACTCTCCTGGATCAGTGTTTCATACCTTCTCTTTCTGCAAACTACTACACGTCTTGCCCCATCTTCATTCTCAACTGATGAGTTTCTTATTTCACTGAAAAAAAAAAAAAAGTCAAGCAATTGAAAGAGAACTTCCACATGGCCCCATTACTACAACTACTACTTCAACGTGGTGATAACAAAATGTAAATATAATAATAGGTTTGATTTTAATTTGAAACGTGAGCATGTCTATACAGAAAAAAACCATAAAATTATAATAATCTTCATAGCTAGTTACTCAAGTGGTCCTAATTATTTAGTACAATCTTTTTGAATATGTAGGTACCCCCTTATTACCATAAACTGTGTTAACAGTGACCTAAATATATGTCGTGGCTTGGCATGCTGTGAGGGCAGCACACAATCCTGGTTTCCGTCTTGAAACAACTAATAAAAGAGCTAGAAATGCAAAGACCAAATTCTGTCCTTTTGCACTCAATCACATCCCTTCCGAACTGTTCGAGAATATCATTCCAGGCCCCGCCCAGAAGGCCCAGCAGGGACCTGGCCCTGCGCATCCAGAGCTTGGGCGGCGCGCAGCACCAGCGCCTGCGCCGCGACCCGCGTCTTTGCGCAGGGCCGGATACGCACGTGCAGATCCTGGGCGAGCTGGCGATGGAGAGCTGCGAGACCCCACCCTGCAAGCGCTGGCGGCCGCCGCCGCCTCCAGAAGGGGCCAGGTCCTGGAGGTGGGCTTCGGCGCGGCCATGGCAGCTCTGGAGGCGGGCTTCGGCCCGGCCATGGCAGCTACGAAGGTGCAGGAGGCGCCCATCGACGAGCACTGGATCGTTGAATGCAACGACGGAGTCTTCCAGCGGCTCCAGGACTCGGCCCAGCGGCCTCCCCGCAAGGTGGTTCCCTCGAAAGGCCTGTGGGAGAAGGTGGCGCCCACCCTGCCAGACAGTCACTTCGATGGGATCCTGTACGACACGTACCTGCTGTCTGAGGGGACCTGGCACACACACCAGTTCAGCCTCGTTAGGGACCATGCGCTTCCGCCTGCTGAAGCCAGGGAGCGTCCTCACCTCCTGCAACCTCACCTCCTGGGGGAGCGGATGAAGTCCAAGTACTACTCAGGCGTCACCACTGTGTTCCAAGAGACGCAGGTGTCCGCCCTGCTGAAGGCGGGCTTCAGGCGGGAGAACATCCTCACACAGGTCACGGCCGACTACCGCTCTCACCCCTTCCGGTGGATGACCACGCCCGGTCACCAAGCACTGAGGCCACTGGGCCCACCCGCTCAGCGCCCACAAAGCCCTGGGGACTCCGGGCTTCAGGTACTCGCAACTCCCACGACCCTACTCAGCAGCTTAGTGGCCGGGAGTGCAGGCTCTGGCCTCTCAGCCCGAGCCCAGACCCACGCCAGCTGCGTGACATCAGCAAGCTTCCCTAGCCTCTGCAACGGGATTACCACTACCTTCCTTCTAGGGTCTTGAGGATGAAATAAATACTAACGCTGGGGTTGGCCAATCAAAAAATTTTTAATATATATATAATTTATATATATAAATTATATATAATAAAATTATATATATAAATTATATATAATAAAATTATATATATAAATTATATATATAAAATTATATTTATAAATTATATATGTAAAAAACTGCAATTCCAGCAGTTCTCCCCTGTCTTCTAAATCATTACCGTTTCTATAAACATACAGCTATTTCTCCCATCTTTAGATAGTCCTGTGCTTAGTCTCCTTTTCTCTGCTTTATTTTTCCCAATAGCTCTTAGCCCTTCTAATATAATATACAATTTACCTACTTCTTTTGTGTAATCTTGGTCTCCGCCCACTAAAATATAAGCTTCCCTATGGCAGGGATTTCTGTCTGTTTGTCCACTGCTGCATCCTCTGCAACAAATGACTCCTAGTACATTATAATACATAATAAATATATATTGAATGATTGTCAATGAAGTGGGACTTATGAGTACCAAAAGTTAGCAATGAAAATGCTTAATCAACCACATTTTATACAGTGTGAATGAAGACTTGCTTAGTCTTTGTGTTAGTTCTCTTCAAGCAGCTAAGTAGACCTTCAGCAGGGTCAAGAATATTAAAGGGATGTGTCTCAGTTGCCCAAAATAGCTCTACTTAGAATTGGAAAGTTCACACTATAGAAGCAATACTATTGCTGTGCTCTTTCTTTTTCAAAAGAAAAATCCATTTGTAACACAGAGCTCTCTAGAGATTTGACACCATTTACTAGGCTTCAGTCCAAAAAGTGTAAGGACTGACCCAGCCAATTTCCAGGGTCACACAGTCATTGCTTTTATCACTTATGAAAACAGAAGACAATTTCAGTTCCCAAAACACTGCAAAATCAGTGATCCTAGGATCATTCTCAAAGTTGACAAGTGATTCCACATTGTCCTTATTAAAAGGAAAATTAGATAATGAGATCTGTTTTCTTTAGCACCAGTCTCACTCCCTAGAAGTTGTATATTTAGGAAGACAAATCAATACTTTAAGTTCAAAAAGTTACTGTTCAATGAACTATCTCTTTACTACAAGTACATTCATTTATGCAATCATCATTTTATTTATTTTCCTTTTCTATTCATTTATTAAATATCTATGATGAACTTAATAAAAAATTTTATTTGCTATTTCCTTTAAAAAATATTTATTCAACACCAACAATGTGCCAGGCATGGTGCTAACACTGGGAATATTAAACCATCCTAAATGTATTAGGTCTGGTTTCACAAGCCATATCTCCTGGAGTGTAAACAGAAGGTCATAATAATAGGGGAAAATGGCATTTGTCTGGCTCTTTCTCCTCTCTGTATCAGGATCTCCATCCATTATTCAGGTTGCTGTCCAGCTATTTGTGGTAGATGTAGGAAATACCTCTTATATGTCCGTGAGTCCAATCTTCCCAACTCCTAGTTTTCTCCTTTTCTTCTCTGGTTCTCTATGGTGTGCCAGGTCTTCTAAAGAGTATCTACCAACGACTGACCACAGATAGTTCTTTCTACCTCTGCATATGATGCCTGCAGTTCTTTTTGCCTGTATATTAGGACGTGGTTATCCTATAAAGGGGTATTGCTTTACGTGCTGACACAGAAGTGCTTGCAAGTCATCAGAATTAATCCATTAGAGTAATGTTCTTTCAATGCAATCCATTCCCCTTCTTTTGTTATAACATGGTTTCACCATGGGGTTGACCTGTGACATTTATTATTTAAACAGACTAGTCTCCTAGTTATTTCCTCTATACACGAGTCATTGACTGATCAACCTAGGATTTAACAGTCATATATATAACATGATAGTATCTAGCTAGACAAATAGGTGTTTCGCATGTATCAGTGAGTTTTCTTGGAGAAATACTGGGCAGTGCTTTAGCAAACTCTTCTTCTGTTTTCCTAGTTTCAGACCACTGACATCTCACCTGAACCTCTTAAACCTTTTATACTTATTAGAAAGGGGAAAGACCACTTGTATCAGTCCGATTTCCATGATAGACGCAGAAGCCATTTGGAACTTTTTTAAAGGGAGTTTTTATTCAGCGATTTAAGTGCTTCCAAAAACTTTGGAAGGGCTGATGGAGCAGATTCTAGGCTGTACTCTTCTGGGACTTTGCAGAGCCAGACAGAACTGGTTCCCTAGCGGGGCCACCGCTTTTAAAGCTGCCACTGGAGCTCTGACAGAAACAATAAGTTTTCACCACTGCCCTGCAAATGGGCACCAAATACTGCTTCAGAAAAGATCTTACGTTCCAGCAGCAGGAGCCAGGAGCTGCCAGACTTTAGCATCTGCCCACCTACTTCCTTCTGACATCTATCCTAAGTACTTCTAATTGGCTGAAACTAGTTTGCATCAAAAATGATAGCGGCAGAGTTTGGGAAATGTATAATTTTGCCTTATAACCCCCCCAAGTAAAAATAGAGTGGTAGGAGTTCCAATTCAGAAATATATATTAAAATCAATTCCCTTTTGTCAGTAAAGTGCTTCTAGTCATTAACTTGGAGTGGGGAGAGAGGGTGACAGTGCTAGCAACCTAGTAGAAAAGCAAAAGCAATGAATTTAGAGGACTTGGGTATAATTCTAGCTCTGACATTTGTGAATATGAGTAAGTCATTTGCTTTCTCTGAGCCTCAGTTTCCACATTTGATAATCCAGGCCACCTCACAGGGTAATTATGAGGATAATGTTAGACATGAATGTAAAGACACTTCATAACTATCAGGTACTAAGCAACAGCAAGCAGATAGGATCAGTAGGAATGATTAAAGAAAAATTAAATGAGATCATGTCCATTACTGTTAGATGTTTGGTGCTAAATTTATTTTATTCTAGTTTTTGAAAAATGATGACCCTATTTTTATATAGTCTGTAAGTTACCACATTGTCTCATTTTCCAGTCAACTGGGAATTTCATGTAAATAAGAATGATCAAGTTAAGCTTCCCATAAATATTTGTGGTGCCACCTCATATTATGATATCATAGAACTCCTAGATCTTTTCAAAGACATTGTTTTAATAAATAATAAAAACCATGTTTGAATTAGTTTACTCTGTCATTTACATGTCTAATTTTGTAGTCTCAAATGCTTCCTATATTCACATTAGAAAGTCTTTCAAATTTTGTAATTTTTGTGATCTTGTGTAAATATATGTTTAGCTCACTTTTTAGTTTACCAAGTCACTGTGAAGGGTGTTTTAAGCTCTGGACAGTAAAGAATGAAAGTTTCTATAGCAAGCCCCTTGATAACAGAAAAAGAGTTTGACTAGGGAATTACTTTTCATTTTGTGTTATCATTTAGATTGAAAAAATATAAACTCATAATTATCTAGTGTGATTTACTATTTTGATTGAGCTCCAGTTGTCAGTGTGATAAGATGACCTTATAAGCAGTAGAACATTAAGCCCCCAGAAATCAATAAATATAATAAAATCCTTTTACTTCCTTCCTACTCACCAAATCAATTGCTTTTTACCTTCTGGTTTTTTTCATGAACGTTCTACAATTCATTTTACTACTTGTCAAAAGTCTTTTTTTTCTGAAGAGATACAGTTGTTTAATATTTCAATTCTCTCATTGTTTTATTTTTTATCTCTTTGCTTCTAGAAGATTCACACACTTATCTAGTGTTCTGGGCCCAAAATTTGAAATAAAATATTAAACAGTGATAAAAAATGGACACTAACAAAATGATTGGTGAAGACTATTAGGATTCATACACCGATGATTTTGTTATTCTTCTAGTCGTGGGACAAGACAGTTATGAAACCTCGGTATGAATCACTTGAAAGAGTAATAAGAGTATAACAGATTGTCTTCCCCCTTTTTGTAAATCAGAACTACTTCTCTAAGCAACAGTCACGCAAATTCTATTTACCAGACAGAAAGGTTTGAACACCCTTGACCTTAGATTTCTCTCATGAGAAGGTTCATCTGTATCTCATACCCAGTACATCCACATCTTGGCTACTCTGCGATACTCATCCTCAGAAGGCTTTGTGACAATTCACTGGGCAACATGGAACTAACCAGAGATCTAAGGCTTTTTCCAGTACATGCTTCCCAGTGAGTGTCAGGGTAACAGTAGTTGCCTGCTCCCTCTGTTAGTTTCCTAGTAGTTTTGTCACTGGACTTTTCCAGCTTTGCTTTATATTGAAAATACAGGCTCCTGGAAGAAGTATTTTTCCTCTGCGCACACAAAGAAATGAATTTTCCCCAGTACCTAGCCAAAGACTCCAGATCATTTTACAGCATTGATTTCATAATTCAGTCTTTCTACAGTCATTTATTGTAATAGATGTTAGAAAACACATACTCCTAGTGAAAGAGAGGTGGATTTGGCTATACAATGAGGGTCATTCCGTAAAAGGAAGAATGAAGGAAACTTGCAGAATATTTAGGGCCCATCTTCTGAACTGAATGTGGCGTATGACTTAGGTATTGTAGATATGTGACCCATTCACTACTTGCTTATTATGCCAAACTGAATTCTTTTCCTATGCTGTGTATCATGTAATAGAAAATATAAATGGCAATTGTTAAGTCAACACTTTTGTGTTCTGTTTATTGATTCAATCAGCCTTCATATATTACTGTATATTGTCATTTATAACCTCAATTGTTGAGATTCAATCCTATAAGGCATCTTTATAAAGCAGATAAGCATTTAAAGGGAGAAATATAAAGAAGCAGAAATTAGAAGACTGCAGATCTGTATCATGTACTTCACAATATAATACCATTCTTCGACAGTTTTTTTCATATTCTTGTTTTAAATTTATACCTCTTTTCCTTTAGAGCTGACTGTCTACCCAAGGCAAGCACCTCATAGTAAACAGTAGGCTTTATAAAAATAAATTGAGCTGCTAAGATTCAAAACCAATCTTCACTTTTCCTTTACCGTCAGTATCCAAAACATCACTGAATCTTGTATGGCATTTATCCCCAGGCTTTTAATCCGACCACCAACAATCTAGTTTAGGTACTCATGTGCCCTCTAATCTGCGCCATTGTAATAGCTTCCTAATGCACAGCCTTGATTCATTTCTTCCCCACTTCTAGTTCATCTTAACATCTTGTCACTATATCCTTCTTCCTAAGACATAGAGCAGATCATGGCCCTCCATGCTCACAGAGCTTCCTGTCTATACTATTCAAATAGAATAAATCCCAATCCCTTAGGTCAACAGTAAAAGCTTATCACATTATGGTTCATACCTACCTTTCTGGTTGTCTTCAACATCATAGACACACACACACACACACACACACACACACACACAAACACACCCCACATTGGGCTATTCTGTCTTCCATATTTGGGTACTTACTCAAGTGGCACCTTTTTTTTTCTGTATCTGTGTGAGAAAGGGCCATATCTTCTTCCTATCTTCCCCCCAAACCTTCTATATTCAAAATTCAGAGTTAATCTTAGCTACACACCACATGCCCAAAGTATTTACTATGTCTCTCATAGGATTATAAAACTCTACCCTATTAGTTTTTTTTTTAATTTTTTTTCTTTTAATTAATTAATTAATTAATTATTTTAATTTTTGGCTGCATTGGGTCTTCGCTTCCGTGCGAGGGCTTTTTCGACTTGCAGCGAGCGGGGGCCACTCTTCATCGCGGTGCGCGGGCCTCTCACTATCGCGGCCTCTCTTGTTGTCGAGCACAGGCTCCAGACGCGCAGGCTCAGTAATTGTGGCTCACGGGCCCAGTTGCTCCGCGGCATGTGGGATCTTCCGGGACCAGGGCTCGAACCCGTGTCCCCTGCATTGGCAGGCAGACTCTCAACCACCGTGCCACCAGGGAAGCCCTACCCTATTAGTTTTTCTATTTCTCATCCTTAGCATAGATGTTTGTGGAAACACTTTGAGTTGAATTCAATTGACCACACTGCATATGATGCTGTTCTGGCTTCCCTTTAGGAGCGTGGAATACCTATCAACATGGGCTATGCTGTGGCGCCGCATCACTCAGGGGTCTACCCAGTTCACGTTCAGCTGTATGCAGCCTGGAAGAAGGTCTGGGGTATTCAGGTCACCAGCACTGAAGAGTATCCGCATTTGAAACCTGCACGGTACCGAAAGGGCTTCATTCACGATAGCATCATGGTGAGCACATACCGCTGTGTGTATTGAAGGTTCTTAGTATCTACATGTGGAATGAAGACAAAATCTAACTTCAAAACTCTTTTACATGAGTATCATAAATCCCTTGCCTACCATGGTGGTCACACATTAATACATTGCTTACCCATAGACTTGCTTCTTAAGCTGTGGGGTAGTTTTGGCAAATCCAAGGCAAGCTCAAAATATTGGAAACGGGTTTCATATAGGTCATCCACTGCAGTTTCTGGATTAAAGTTTTGTCTAGGGACCTTATACTTCTGGGGAGTTTCTCCATGTCTATTAAACACCTCTCAAGTCACTGCACTATCAACAGACAGAATCTAACAAATAGCATCTGAAAGCTAAATTTATCTACTCAGTTTATTTTGGCTTTCAGACACTCAAGAATCTTAGGATAGCATTTTTCACTGTTCTTTTTCTTACATACTATGAAAACAAAGGTATATATTTTCTTTTCAGATATATTAATTGAAAAAATAATAATCTGATGTAAGAATGATATGCTCCTATAAATGAGAATAAAAGCAAACGAATATTAGATGGGAATTTATAATTATTCATTGGAATGAAAAAAATCCTAATTTTTACTTTGAGATAAAATAGTTCATTTTAAAACTTCCATCCCCACGTCCAGTGCCTTAGGTCATGTTCTCATCATCAGTTGCCAAGATCATAGGAAAGGTTTACAAAGTGTTCTCCCTCCTTTAAATATTTACATCTTTTCAGTCCATTGTTCAGATTGCTATTAGAATTATCTACCTGTTTGTCTGTCTGTCTAATAATTATCTAAAACCAAAGAAAATGTAATAGCACATATGTTAACCAGAACTAATACTCAATATTCTTTAATCATAAAACTTTAATATTTTATTGTAAATTGGTACTAGAAGACCTAAAGAAGCCTTGGATTTAAATGGAGCTATTGATAATGCAAATAATAGTATATGGTGTCCATAGAAATCCAGGCGATATAAAAAGTATTACTCTGATATAATTGCAAAGCAAAGTGAAAGCAGTTTTCTTAACTGAGTAGCATGACCATTTGGTATATTATTAAATAAAAACATTCCTTTAAACCAATACTACACACATTCATTTACCTTGAATTTAATACAAACTGTTATGAAAATTAAGCAAAGAATAAATAAAATTATAGCTATTCTGTGCAATTGGATGCATTTTTCCACTAGATTATAGTTTATTATTCAAAATAAGTTTTGGAATAAAATTAGTTATTTGCTTTCTCTGCTGAACGTTCAGATGTACAACAGAATTAACCACAGAATATGCAGGAAACAATCATTAGATGATCTGACTACTACTGTGATTAAAATTTTAATTCAGAGTAGTAAAAACAAAACAAAGTAAAGGTGGCAAGGGTGATGAAAACTCATTGTTTTGAATCCCAGAACCTGAGGAACATGTAAAACTGTATTTCAGAAACAAGGAGAGTGATGGTCTAATACCATGAAAAATGCAACCCTGGAGAATCTCTATATTTGAATTAAACCAACCTGAAGAAGTCTTTTATTTTTTACCAGTTCTTTAATATAACTCAGATGGTGGGTGAGATTTATAGGCATGAATGAAAATGCTTTAACATATATGTCCTATAGCAGGGGTCCCCAACCCCGGGGCCGCAGACCGGTACCAGTCCACGGCCTGTTAGGAACCGGGCCGCGCAGCAGGAGGTGAGCGGTGGGTGAGCAAGCGAAGCTTCATCTGCCGCTCCCCATCGCTTGCATTACCGCCTGAACCATCCCCCCCATAGCGCGTGTTACTGCCTGAACACCCCGCACCCCAATCTGTGCAAAAATTGTCTTCCATGAAACCCATCCCTAGTGCCAGAAAGGTTGGGGACTGCTGTCCTATAGCTTTTATTTAGCAAGTCTCTTAATATGTGCATAATTACACCAACATCAACTCTTGATTACATTAAGATTTTGGCTTTATCAGTTAAGGAACTCCAATAGGAATGAAATTTGCAGACTCTGAAGTCATGACACAGTGATGGAGCTTTTAATTAAGTCGTGTCAATGTGCTGCTTTTTCTTTTTCCTCAGGTCCTCCCTCGACAGACCTGTGGGTTGTTCACACACACTATTTTCTACAAAGAGTATCCAGGAGGCCCCCAAGAATTGGATAAAAGTATCAGAGGAGGTGAACTTTTCCTCACAATCCTTCTGAACCCAGTATGTATTCTATTTATGCTTTTTACTGTAACATCAGAACTTTCAAATATATGTTTCATTTTATTTCTATTGTCAACGCTCTCACAAGAATAGTTGGTAAATACTAGAGAGAAATTAGACTAAATCTCCAAATATTCAATTCCCTTTATAATTGTCAATCAAGAAAAACACAGATTTGTTAAGATTCATATGTTGAATATAACAGTTAAATGTAAGATATCTCAATGTTGTCTCCTATACTTGAATTGTAGTAAAGACATATATACAGTTCTATAACCAAAAATTAACAATATTGTGGTGCATATTTTGTCTATAAGCTGAATTTGCTTCTAGCTCAAGGTATTAGTAGACATACATTTCAGTCTCTAAAAATGATCACAATGCAAAACTGCATTGAAAATACATAGCTATGCATTATCTTTGTATACTAGGGTCATCTGAGGCCTGTTTTTAAAATCTCCATTAATTTTATTTGGAATCAAAGCTAGAGAATTTGTCCCTTTCAATTGTGCCCTTTCATCTTTCAAAGTTTTGCGATTTTATTTCCAGTTACATGTGGAAAAGTATAGCAGTGTGGGAATATATTATCATTAGATAATGTTGAGATTATTTCAGCTTTCTCAATTTTTTCCCATAAAGATTCCATTTCTGAGGCCTTAAAGAGGCATGTCCTTTTTTACATCCCACTGCACCAATAAAAAATATGAAATAGTGAGTTGCATGCTATGTCCACCTTGTTAGTATAAGAAATTTTCATACTCAGGGAAAAAGATTCATGCTTTAAACAAAACTATAGCTCAGTTGTCTGTGGCAAAGCTCCAGGTATGTTTTAAACAAATTATTTAGATAATTTATATATGGTGTTTTTAATTCCTGAAGAAATTAAATGTAAACCTACCTTGTGTAAAGATGAAAACTTTTAAATTGGATTGGAGGAATAGGGAAGTGGGGGCAAAAATGCTTCACATGAGTGTGAGTAATCAACAAACCTCCTCAAACTGCAGGACTATTAAAAACAAAACAAAACAAAACGCTCTGTTGTGTTGGGGTACCACTAAACTGGGGAACAGACTGGATGCTCTATGATCTTAGCAAGAAACTTTATTTCTCAGAACTTGCTTGCTCTCCTGTAAAATGAGCTTGTTGAACTAGACAGTCTTCAGTGTTCCTCAAAAGTATTCCTTTTGGATATTCCATTTTTTTGTGTATAATTCAAATTCATTGAGACTTAAAAGAATCAAAAACGTTACAAAAATATTTTTTGGAAATTGAGGTATGCATGTGAATGTTAATGCAAGCAAATGTGGGAAATCTTTCTCTTTAACCCTTCCCTCACTAATTGAGAATTTGATCTCCATAGAGGCAAAGGTCATATCTTCATACCGTTTTCACTCTGGAGCTACACTCCCAACCCCAAATCTGCTCTGGTCACCTACTCAGGGGAAGAGATAAGCATCAGAACACTGATGATTGCCTCCTCTAAACCTCTTGCTCCCCAGGTCTGATTGTTACTGATATTTACTACCTGGGTGCCCATCTGACTACTTGTCATTAAAGAGATGGATTTATAACTGTTTTTAAAATTTTTGAATTCAGTACTCTTTGTAAAACATCATTCAGAGACTAATAGTTGGTCCCTTAAATAAGATGGAAGACTATTTGGCATTTCTATCTTTAGCACTTGTTGTGAACTAACAAAATAGCACTAACCTCACTTAAAAAGCTTACCATTGCCACACAGATTTATTTTAATTGCAGAGCAATAGAACTGTGGAAGGGGGGAGTTTTCAGGAGACTTCTAGAGTCCAGTCACAAACTGCAGTTACTTTATCATTGTGAATTGATGGTGATCTTAAAGTAGGATCCATGAGTAAAGGAGAGAGACCCAGATAGACACAGAAGAAAGAGCAATGCTAGAGATAGTCAATAGTGTGGATAATATAGGACATTCTATGTATGGCGATATGAGCCTGGATCAGACAAATAATGGTCCACAAAGATATGGGAGTAAGGAATAATGTTGCTCAAAACATGAACAGCATAGCTATAGGCAATCCAGGTAGGTCCTACTCAGCTCTCTATGGAGACAGGCTGCAAGCAGCATCTGACAGAACCCAGATCAAAACAGGGCTTAGTTCTAGAGCTGCATACGCAGAAGTTACCAGATGTATTAGTCAGGGTTCTCCAGAGAAACAGAACCAAGAGGATGAGTGGGAGAAGAGATTTATTACAAGGAATTTGCTTATGTGTTTATGGAGGTTGACAAGTCTCAAAATCTATAGTTGACAAGCTGGAGTCCCAAGAGAGCTGATAGTGTAGTTCTAGTAGAAGTTCTATGGCCTGAGAACCAGGAGAGCTAATGGTGTAGTTCCAGGCCAAAAGCTGGCAGGACTGAGACCCAGGAAAAGCCAATGTTTCAGTTCAAGTTCGAAGGCAGGAAAAAAACCAAAAAAAACAAATAAAAACAAAAAGCAACGATTTAGTTCAAAGGCAATCAGGCAGGAGGAGTTCCTTTTTACTCACAAGAGAGTGAGACTTTTTGTTCTATTTGGCCTCAACTGATTGGATGAGGCCCATCCACATTAGGGAGGGCAATCTGCTTTACTCAGTTGATCAATTCTGTTGTTAATCTCATCCAAAAGCATCCTCACAGACACAACCAGAATAATGTTTGAGCAAATATCTGAGTAACCTGTGGTCCAGTTGAGTTGAGACATAAAATTAACTATCATTCCTAATGAGGAACTTAAGGTGGGAGCAGACTGGAAGTAAGTGAAATGAAAAGGGGAACACAGAAAGAGGGGAGGAAGTGATGAATGAAGTAAAGATAACGTAAGCTTGGAATGTTTTGTACGTTTGTCCTATTGTGAATAGAGAGGCATCACAGATGATGGGCTGTGATCAATAGTCACTTAACCGATGTGGAAAAAAGAAGTATTGAGGCTGCTTGATTAATTATTATTTTAAGTTATATGGTTCCAGCAAGGCTGGCAAAGAAGGAGTCTGCAGGAAGGGAATGAGGAAAGAAGAAAACAAAAAATAATACTGATACCCACCCTTCTCCTCTGGTCTATTCTTTTTCTCCAGTCATCACTTAATTCTTTGTCAGAATAAAGAGTACCTCCTTATTCTTTCACCAAAACCATGCTGAAGAAAAAAAATCTATAAATTAATTGATGTGAAGGTATGTTTTCAACATTAATTAATCAATATGCTAACTCTAAAGAATATTTGTATTCTAACAGAGCCTATTCCCGAATGAGAGGTCTATGATTTTATTATTTTAGGTATCAAAGTTCCTTGGGGAAATATGATTTTAGTAAAAAGCATTCAACATCCATGAAATCGTAGAGAAAGATGACTGACCACCTTTTCTACCTAGGAAAAGTGATGTCTGTGAGGGCTTATAAGTAGGATAAGTGATCATAGTGTTAGCATAAACTCTAAAGATTTAAGGCCAATCTAACTTTATTTCATTTTTTCAATAATGATCTATACTTTCGCATCATGGAAATAGTGCAGACATCCTATATTATAACACCTCTCCTGCATGGTGATTTTCTCCTCTGATTTGTAAAAGATCCATAGAATTTTGTCCTTTTACTTTTTGGTTTTCAGTATGTTAATGAATGGATGAATAACGATATAGATAGCATGACACAAGGCTGGCAGTGAGGGTAATTACATTAGATGATAATGTTAATACCCAGTTATACTTAGCAAATTGGAGTGATAAACAAAATCTAGCAAGATGAAATTTAACAGGGAATAATGAAAAGCCCCAAAATTACTTTCAAACAAAATAGTGTATAATGCCAGCATTATATAAGGATAAATATTATATAAAGATAGAGTAAGCAGCTGCATAGCACAGGGAGATCAGCTCGGTGCTTTGTGACCACCTAGAGGGGTGGGATGGGGAGGGTGGGAGGGAGGGAGATGCAAGAGGGAAGAGAAATGGGAACATATTGTATATGTATAACTGATTCACTTTGTTATAAAGCAGAAGCTAACACACTATTGTAAGGCAATTATACTTCAATAAAGATGTTTAAAAAAAATAAAAAATAAAAAAATAAAGATAGAGTAAATCTGCCAGAAAATTGTATGGGCTGCATCATGTCCTATTCAGTCCCTTGTCATTGAAGTTGTCTAAACAGAAATTCTGTAGGAATGTGGAATCTCTTACTTTTAATCTGATGCTAAGACTGTGATTCTGTTCTTATCCAGTTAGACATGGGGTATATCTTTTTCACTGTAAAATATAAAAAATATGAAGTAGGTTTAATTTTACATATTACAGACCAGCACTATGTATTTAGTTTTAGTCTATGATTATAAGGTCAGAGGAAAAAGGGAAATGGTAACTTATCAACATGTATAAGAACTAAAAAATGAGATAAAAATGGGAAGATATTCAGTGGTAGATGTATTGAGGGAAGTAGAAGAGAAAAAAATTTCTATCATCAATATACTGAAAGAAATAGTACTGCCAGATTTAGGAGACCATTTTGAACTGGTTGGTAGTTTCTAGATTCATTTGTATGCAAGCATCCTATGAGTCTAATAAAAGCTGGAAAAGGTATGTGAGGGAATATCCTGGAATTTCCTCCTCTAGAGTACTTTAAAAGAGAATCAATGACTATATAGTTCTTTCTTATTGCCTTGGGAGTTCATCTACCTAAAGGAAGGGGACTGGATTAAATAACATTGCAAAGTTCCACATATATATTTTTTTTTTTTTGGTCCATAGCTTCCACAGCTCTGCTCTGTGGTCAAAAAGGCATGAACCACACCAAGACCAGCATAGCCTCTTTCCCTGTCCAGCTTCCAATTTAGGAATTCACATTATTTTGTATCACGCCCCCACTTTAGAATAGACCTGTATCCTTTCTGTGTTCAAAGGTCTCTGATATTTTTTCTTTATGCATTTTCAATAGTTTTTTTAAGTTTAATTTTGACTCTAGCTGCTATCCTGTTCTCATAGTTTGACACATTTTAAAATATGTCATTATTTCTAATATATCATAAAGCAGAAAATGCAAATTGAAATATATTTTTACATCTTGACTCACATATGAACTCCTAATACTGTTGCATGTTAGATTTTTTGATTCAGAAAACCCCATTTCTTAATGGGGTTTCTTGATTTCCTTAGATACCAACTTGTTTTGCCCAAATGAATCTAAAAATTGAAAATTAAATGATATTAGGGCTGTTTGAATGACATTTCAAAAGAAGAGGTAGGCATCTGTCCACTTAACATTCAGGTAACTTCCTCTTATTTTTTTTTAGATTCTATCATGACCTCATCACATATTGATATTTGCCTGCACTGTTCCACACTTGTCAAATACTAACATGTATTTCCCTAGTGACAAATTCTTCTTGTATTTTCAATATAATCTTTGTACAGATAGGAAGAAAGATAATTTAATCACGTATGAGGTGAAACAGCTTACACCAGGTAACCCACCATCATTCAAGTCGAGACACTACCCTATAAAATATGCAGCAACTGGCAATAGTAAGGAAGTCTGGAGTCTTATCAGATGGTGTCACCAGTAACTATAAAAGCTTGAAATGAATATGGCTTACCGGATTTAATTTTTTTTTCTAGCTCATTTTAATTTTGTGCTACACAAAGAACAGTATGAAGATAGGATATTCTAAGTTTTCTTAACATATATATCTAAAGATGCTCCGATTCTAGAGTGCTTTAAAATGGCAGTACTGTAGCCAGGAAATCTACATTGTCCAAAGTTCAGAGCAGTGCCTAGACTCACTAACCTTTGTCTGTTCTTTGGCCAGTTGCAAATTCAGGTGAACAAAAAATATGTGCCTGAAACAGCAGTGTACTTGAAATTGACAGTAGAGTGTAATGGAACCGCAATGATATACTTCCCCATGTGCTGTCTCCTGAAACTTCATACACCTAGGCTGGTTAATGAGCTTTCCTTTCTCATGTATATCAATCTCCAAAATCATGGAATCTAATAGCAGGTCAGTACATTGTGGATTAGAGCTGGCTCTTCAGACAGATTAGAGAAAAGGCAGCTGCAAGGCGAAGGAAAACATTAACATGAAATAACCTGAACCAAACTTTAAGTTCTTTTTAATGCTGAAATAATATGGAAGTAGATATGTAAGATAATTCACAGAAACATATTTTATGTGCGGTGCAGCAAAATAAAATGCAAGAAACATCCCGAGTCTTTTTTAGAGAAGATTAAAAAGAATTACAGATTATTAATTTTCAACACATCCAAATATTCTTTGACGATTTTGATTTTGATTTCCTAAAAATGCTGCACTTTATAGATGATTGTAACAATCAGATAATATTTCATGTAGAACAAAGCAAATATATATTCCATCAAAATATACTTCTTTGTAAAATAATATATTAATATTTCTAACTCAGGGTCACAGGAGATATTGACACATGTTCCAGCAGTGTTTATTAGAAAAACAATAATAAATTAACTTCTAACTGCTCTACTACAGTGAAATGTGCCTCTTATCTGTGCAGGGACTTTGAAGCAATTAATGTTATTGGGAGCTCTGAGGCTTAAAGCCTGGGAGAACAGCCACCAACTGTGAGAAGAATGAACCCCTGTAGAATATATAGATTGTGGAAAATTGTATTTCCACTCACTGAAAGACCTACAGTCACCTCTTTTTTTCCCTTTATCTGTTTTTTGAGTTTTGGGGGTTTCTTGGGTGTTTTTTTTCTGTTTTTTACTTTTCTTAAAGATTTGCAAGACTAACCTTTACAAAAGGACATGAATCACCACTTCTGCAGTGATTCACACTCTCAGCAGGGATACTGTACAATATGGAGTCAGCTAAGATCCATGGCCTCACTACAGATGATATTATTTCTTTCTGTCCACACTGAAAATCAGGATCAGAGTTAGTATAAGGTTTTAGAGAATGAGGAGAAAATTTTGCTTTCTCCTGATTTGGGGGTAGTGCATGTTTTGTATGATTTTCCACAGTTGGATTTACTTAGCAATTAATAGCTCAGAATATAAAGTGCACCACCACAAAAGAACAGGATATTTTGTCTCCTAAATCTGAACTCTGTCTTCTTGCCAAATGAGAGAAAGGTTGCTATTATTGTGTAGACATGCATCTTTCTAAAGCAATGGTTGCTACAGGTCCTGATGGGATACAATTTACATTCCTCTATACTTCTAAATCATGAACAAATCCATAAAATTACATTTTTTTTTCAATTTTGTTTCCGTAGAAAAATAAATGAAAGCAGCAATATTTTACTGGGGAAGTCTCTTTCATCTTGTGTAACTGGATAATTTAGTTTTCCCAAAGCATGTTATAAAAGGTAGTGGAATAGCTCTTTAGCATAAATAAATTTTCAACAGCAAAAAATACAACCTCCTGTTTATGTAGTTGTTAGTCAATAGATAAACCTTTTATTCCTCTCTGTTTTGAGGCTTACAGTATATAAATATTAGGAGCATAATGCTCTCGACGATTAGGGATAGTTTGGAAGGAAAATCAGTGAATTCATGATTGTTAAAAAAACAAAACCATCTCTGTATTAGTCTTTATATGATTTAGTGGCTGGTGAGATAGTAAGAAATTAGGGGGTTCTGTGGGAGCCCACAAAATTGATATTGATATGTGTGCTTTTTTGGTTTGTGAGTATTCACCCACCATAGTGTTCAAAATTGTTGATTTTATTCTCTCTTCCACAAATTATATAACACCTAGATATATATTCAATATATATTGTTTCTTTCTTTCTTATTTATTTATTTATTTTTAAATTTTAAAGTACATTGAAATAGAAAGACCTCTTTGGATCACTTCACTTTTTTTCATTTCGGTTATTCCTACTTCATTTTCCTCTGACTGCTCCTCAGAGTCAGATATTGTGAAAATAAAAATGTGAGTTCTTTTCTAAAACATGTTGATATTTTCATATTTTTGTATTTTAAGAAACCAAATTATTTTGTCTTAGTTTTTCCATTAGTGGCTTAATGGAAAACTTAATGCTGATATGATAAGGAGTATTTATAAATATTAAACTTGCTGGTATCCATTGAGGAATTAAAAAGAAAAAGTCTTATAATTTCCATCCATACAGTCTTATCCACAGATGTCCAAAGGGGTCTATCACTAGAGTTAGCTTGAGTTGATATTTGTTAAATTTTTCTTTGAGATTCATAAAATCTCAAACGTAAAAATTGTTGACAAATATAATTGGGAATCTGGTGTTTAATTTATAATGAACTGTTAGAATGCCGTCAATTGTATTTGTATCTCAATCGTTTTATTTTTGTTTATTTGATTTTTTTTTCAAGGAGATCTTCTTGATGTGTTCACTCTAAAGTAGTTCTTTTGTATGGATGTTCATGTGTGTGTATAACCCCTTCAAGGAAGGCTTTGGAATCCTGTCCAGAGGAGTTGATATTTGAACTGAGCATTGTAGGGACTCATCAGACGAATGAGGTAGCATGGTGGAGATGGGGAATGGGAGTTTGCAGTAGGAGAGGGAAGAGCTGTAGAATGTTACAGAGGGTAAAATGACCATGGCAAGTTTGGGAACTGTAAATGTTTGCGTTTCACAGGAGTACAAAATGAAGATAAGAGTGGGTAAATAAAATTATGAAAGTTTTTGTATGACATGTTGACGGTTTGAATGCTATTATTCTATTGTGAAGAGGGAAGGAATTTAAACAAGGGAGTGATAGATAGACACAAATAATAATTGTTATTTGTAATTCTAGCTGACAGGTCGGGGCCTTCCTACACACTCCTTCATATGCCTATAGTACTTTTCTATTCCCACTGCTCTTGACTCAACCTTACTATTTTCCCTCAGATTTTACCTCTAATTTCTTTTCCTCACCTGGGTCCCCTCACAGGCTTAGGTCAGGTCTCACTGCTATATGTTCACACAGAGCCACATGCATAATACTGTTCACAGTGGTGTCTTTATGTTTAGTGAATGTTGTCTCCCTCACCTGGGCTACATGCATCCCCCGGAACATAGTATTGCCTCAATAGGTACTTGTTCAATTAGACAATAAATGAAAATTATAGCATCAGAACTCTATGTGTCTACCTCATGCCATTTCACATGGGTTGTTAACGTTGTATCAGAAGAAAACGGAAAGGAAAGGAGAAGGAAGGAATGAAAAAGTGGGGGGGAGAGGAAATAAAGAAAGGAGAGGGGAAATATGAAAGGAAAAGGAAGAAAAAGAAGAGAAGAAAGGAGTTAAGGATGGAAAGAAAGAAGGAAAACGGGAAGCCATTTCTTCCTCTTTTCATAAAATCAGATGGGCAGCAGGAATGTAACTGTATTGTCTACTAACCAAACTCAGAAAATCTTGTTTTATTTTATTTTTCCTGGCTGGCTAAATACTGAAGAAAAAGTCCTATGATTTCTCTGTGCCTCAGAATGTCTCTGTCCATAAAATGGGGAAAATAATGTTGGTTCCCTTACTGTTTTACACAGATAGTATGAGACGTAGCGAAAAGCAAGTGCTTTGATTTTTCAGAGAAAATGTATATAATTTGGACATAATTCTTATTTGAAAAAGTAGAAGTATATATCACTTTTATTATCAATGATATCTGAGGTGTGTTAGCAACGCATAAACCCTGGTTTTATTTACAGTTTGAATTTTGCTTGATTGTTTCTCCCCGCTAGAACACATAAATCATGTGATAAAGACAGTCTCCTTTACAAAGGTATTTATTTCATTATAAGTTTTGCTTCTGAAAATGTTCTTGGTTGTCACCTTATTGTGCTTTCTGAGCTATTTTTAAATGATAAAATTTCTACCATTATTCTTTATTCCAGTGAAACAAACTGAGTCATTGAACCCAGTGCTTGCTTGGTCGGTCAAGACTGCTTTTTTAATTTCATTTTGTTGTCTACCAAAGTACCTCAGATGTTTTTGCCAAAGGTTTTTGTTTTTGTTGTTAGTGTTGCTGATTTTGAGGCCTTTTATTTATTTTTTGTTTTGTATTAATAGAGAGATTTTCTAGAAACACTAGGTCCATACTTTGTAATACTTTATGGTCAACACTGACTGTTGCGCTCAAATGAGGAGTGAGTAGAATTATTGCAATCTCTGTGTTTAGTACACAAAATTAATGACGTGAAAAATGGAAGACCTTCCTAAATAAAACATAATTACAGATAATTTAGATCAATGAGTTGAACTTAGTAGAAATAAGAAAACCCAACCCCACAAACCAAATAGAAAATTCTAGGCTGATTTTCATGACGTATAACAGGGGGAAAGATACTCTTCATGTCTGCCGGCCTTGATCCTATAGATCTATCTCCACTGGACTTCACACCTAACAGAACAGTCAGTGTTCAATTACCTCTCTGTGATAACATTAACTACAACTAGAGGGGGAGCCAACAGATTTACAAGTAAAGTAAGGTGATGTTTTTGTGAACAGAGTTCATGGTGACTGCCAGCCTCCTTTAGCACTGTATGAAAATTACTAGCTTAAAGAATGTAAGAGGTAAGATTTCGAGCATGAAGTGTTTCCCTGATTTATAGTTGTCACTTTTAACACAATTTAAGGTATCCAATAATGCCATTCAAAACATAAGGTGTAAGTAGCAGAATTGTGCTCCTTCTTTTTTATTTTTTTTTCCTTAATACTTATAAGCTAGGTATTTTTATTATTTTTTAACATCTTTATTGGAGTATAATTGCTTTACAATGGTGTGTTAGTTTCTGCTTTATAGCAAAGTGAATCAGCTATACATACACATATATCCCCATATCTCCTCCCTCTTGCATCTCCCTCCCACCCTCCCTATCCCACCCCTCTAGGTGGACACAAAGCACCGAGCTGATCTCCCTGTGCTATGTGGCTGCTCCCCATTAGCTATCAGTTTTACATTTGGTAGTGTATATATGTCCATGCCACTCTCTCACTTCATCCCAGCTTACCCTTCCCCTTCCCCATGTCCTCAAGTCCATTTTCTACCTCTGCATCTTTATTCCTGTCCTGCCCCTAGGTTCTTCAGAACCATATTTTTTTTTTTTTAGATTCCATATATATGTGTTAGCATACGGTATTTGTTTTTCTGTTTCTGACTTACTTCACTCTGTATAACAGTCTCTAGGTCCATCCACCTCACTACAAATAACTCAATTTCATTTCTTTTTATGGCTGAGTAATATTCCATTGTATATATGTGCCACATCTTCTTTATTTATTCATCTGTCGATGGACACTTAGGTTGCTTCCATGTCCTGGCTATTGTAAATAGAGCTGCAAAAGAACAAAAAAATTTCACAATTTGTATGGAAACACAAAAGACCCCAAATAGCCAAGGCAATCTTGAGAAAGAAAAATGAAGCTGGAAGAATCAGGCTTCCGGACTTCAGACTATACTACAAAGTTACAATAATCAAGACAGTATGGTACTGGCACAAAAACAGAAATATAGGTCAATGGAACAGGATAGAAAGCCCAGAGATAAACCCACACACATATGGTCGTCTTATTTTTGATAAAGGAGGCAAGAATATACAATGGAGAAAAGACAGCCTCTTCAATAAGTGGTGCTGGGAAAACTGGACAGCTACATGTAAAAGTATGAAATTAGAACACTCCCTAACACCATACACAAAAATAAACTCAAAATGGATTAAAGACCTAAATGTAAGGCCAGACACTATCAAAGTCTTAGAGGAAAACATAGGCAGAACACTCTATGACATAAATCACAGCAATATCATTTTTGACCCAGCTCCTAGAGAAATGGAAATAAAAACAAAAATAAACAAATGGGACCTAATGAGACTTCAAAACTTTTGCACAGCAAAGGAAACCATAAACAAGATGAAAAGACAACCCTCAGAATGGGAGAAAATATTTGCAAATGAAGTAACTGACAAAGGATTAATCTCCAAAATTTACAAGCAGCTCATGCAGCTCAATATCAAAAAAACAAACAACCCAGTCCAAAAATGGGCAGAAGACTAAGTAGACATTTGTCCAAAGAAGATATACAGATTACCAACAAACACATGAAAGGATGTGCTCCTTCTTGAAGCTGTTATCATATCCACTTAAACTCTCTTTCACACACAGGTACACATTCATATCAAATGTGAATAAAAGATGTGACTTGAAAATTGCCATTCTCCTGCAATTTCTTTTCAGAAGTCCATTCTGTAGTTCACTTAAACAACTTGCTCAGACAATCACATCTATAGAGGCAGAGTTATCTACATGGGCTGAGTTGTTATGATCATAAACAGAGATTTTAGGAATTATGAGCTATTTAAAGATATAAAAAAGAAAGAAACTTTAAACACATCACATTGCCCCAAATTGGAATCACCTCTTATTCCATCTTTTGCTGAATTCATCTTAAAAAAAAAAAAATGCTATAGCTTATAATAATTCTTGAATTTTTAGTAGTTTAGATTTTAGAAAATAAACCCATCTATAGGAAGTGCAGTGATAGTGACTTACAATGTAAGGAATCATTGGCTCGATTATTGTGGTTTTGGAAATGATTTTCTAGAGAGCAGTCAAACTCCCAAGTAACATCAGGAGATATTCTTTTTACACATTTATTCTCGAAGTAGGTCCCATTATATATCTGTTGAATGAATAAATCTATCAATAAGTACTGTCAACTCTGCTTCCAATGGCTCCATCATCTCTCCCCCAGAGACTGCTATCATTCTGGCCACGTAGAATCCATTATCCCCAAGAGCAGTCAGAATGCTATTGTTAAATTCAAAATACAGCATGTCATGGCCATTCTTAAAGCCCACCAAAGACTTCTCATTTAATCCCAGAATAAAATTCAAACTGTGGTCTATGACCTGGCCCTCTGCTGACTTCTCTGCATTGACCAAGTTTCATTCTCACCATGCCATGATTATTTCCACACAGTCCTTCAAATATGCCAAGATTGTTTGCCCCTCAGGGCTTTTGTGCTACCATCACTTTGCTTGGAGTGAACTGCTTCCAGGAATTTGTTAGCCTTGATTTCTTCTGCCTTTTATGTCTCAGGTCAAAAGTCATTACCTCAGAGAGTGGCTGCCTGGCCTTTTCGCAGTCATTCTCTATCACTTATCTGTCTTATTTTTTCATGGTATTCACTACTCTCTAGAGCTCTCCTATTGATTTATGTGTTCACCATCTGTTTCCCTTCCCCAGTTTCACTCCCCATCCTCAACCCATCAATGATCCACTCCACATTAGCTCCATGAGTCCAGCAACATTTATGTTGGGGTGGAGGGTACAGGGAGGATATGAGTGGCATAGAAATTGCTAAACCATTTGATGGTTTATCATTGTTTATTCCTGGGTAGATATCTTTGTGAGCTTTGGAAGTCATATTTAGCTAAAGATTTAAAATGTTAATGTGCAAATGAAAACAATTCTGTATATTTGATCATTGTTTATTTGTTTTGATGCACACAGATAATTTTACAATTTTTATGGAAAACAATCCATATACCTGAAGTGTTTTATAATATTTATGCAAATTTGACTTAAAGTAATATTTCATTTTACCTTACCAAACTGGTTAGATTAATATCTACCTAATATTAGAAAAAGATACCTAGTAATCATATCTTAAGAAACACAAATATAAATCTGGAATGTTCAATATTCTCTCAAGTATTGATATCTATTGCTTTTAATGTAATAGAGCTCTTTGTTCTATTTAGAGTAACTAGTACTTTTTCAATGTTACCTATATTTAAAATTCTATATGCTTTCCATGTATTAGCTCATTTAATTCTCCCAGCAACCACATAATGAAAATGCTATTATTACCCCCATTTTCTGAATGAGCAAACTATCCAGAGAAGTTAGCTAATTAATCCAATATCATGCAGATAGAGAGCAGCAGAGCTACAATTTAAACTCAGGAGTCTGAGTTCCGAAACCCCCGACTCTTTTACCAGTATAGTACACTGTCTCTCCAAGTCAGACTACTGTTCAAAATAATAATAATACTTGGGAAAAATCTGTCTTTTTGAGGGAGAGTGATTTTAACAGCAATAACTATACTCCATCAACTTCCAGGGTTGAATACATTTATGCAATCGCAGATATGTATACATATCTATATCTATATTTTTCAAAATTCCTTGCTCACCTCAAAGCTGTAGGCTCCTTGATTCATTCGGTAAACACCTATTAGGTATGATTAGTGTGCCAGAGACGTAAGAAAACAAAGAGTGCCATCCTCACAGACTGGTGGGAGAAATAAACATACAGCAGAAATTTGGATACGGTTTGATGCATGCTGTCACAAAAGGCATGTAAATACAGACAAGGGGAGATTATCACACGCCTACAAGGGCAATGTGATATTTGAGCCAAACAGAATGTATAGAGTTTTGAGTGTCATTGAAGGAGAAGGGTGTTTCACACTGTGAGGAAGCTAATGAGCTAGTGAGCTGGAGGCATATAAAGAAAAGGGTATGGAAAGAACAAATAATAAAAAGAGGGAGGGACAAGAGTAAAAGGAGAGAATGAGATGGGCAAAGGGTCGGGGCTGCAGGTTTTATGGATCATTCATTTGTAGGGATGCTGAGTGATGTGATACTCACATGTAGAGACAAACCTAGTATTTTATTTCTTAATATTTGAGCTATTCCATCAAAATGATAACCTTCCTTGAGAGAGGATAGTTTTTTGTTTTGTTTTGTTTTGTTTTTTAATCAGACCATGAGTTTGCTAGAACTTTTTAAAAAACTGTCCTCATCTCAAGGAAGCACTGGAATAAATCTTAGTCCTTTGCTCACAAAGAAAATGGTGATATAAGAGATAAACAGGGGCCTTCCCTGGTGGCGCAGTGGTTGAGAATCTGCCTGCCAATGCAGGGGACACGGGTTCGAGCCCTGGTCTGGGAGGATCCCACATGCCGCGGAGCAACTGGGCCCGTGAGCCACAATTACTGAGCCTGCGCGTCTGGAGCCTGTGCTCCGCAACAAGAGAGGCCGCGATAGTGAGAGGCCCGCGCACCGCGATGACGAATGGCCCCCGCTTGCCACAACTAGAGAAAGCCCTCGCACAGAAACGAAGACCCAACACAACCATAAATAAAAATAAATAAATAGAATTAAATAGCACTTGGCAAACAAAGAGAGGGAAGAAAAATATAGTTATAAAAAAAAAAAAGAGACAAACAGCATGTGCTGTCCTTTCTTCCTAGGCTGTCTTTGCAAAATGAACAAACCTCAGGACTTTTGAAGATCAGTCTTTTTAAATTGATTTTAAAACCATGTAACAATTAGAAATATTGCAATATTAGATCCATAGTCTTTGTGGTTTTTTTCCTTTTTTTGTTTTTTTCTTCTTTCTCTCTCTCCTCCCTCTCTCCCCTCGCCCCTCCCCTCCTTCTCTCCCCCTTCCATTTTACCTTCTTCTCCATATGTTCTCTTTAATTAACAGGTTCAGCTAATTACTTCTAGAATCATTATATTATTAGACCACAAGAAACATGTTGTAATTTTATACCATCCACTGACATTTGATGTCATTTATAATGACAAAAATAATAGACTCCGATTAACAACCAGTGACTTAGACTTTAAAATGAACTTATGTTTAGAAAAACACACAGGCTTTGTATACTTCATCTAGTATCTTTAATGAAATGTTTTCTGTGTTAAAGAAAAACAGAAATCTGTTTTTAAGACTGTCACTACCCAAGAAAAATAACTTTAACTTATAATTTTAATGATGAAAAGGAGGGCTGTAATTCTTTGCACATTTGACTGTTAAACAGATGGTTATAAAAGAGGAATAAATTTAATACCTTGTGTGTGTGTGTATATATATATATATATATATATATATATATATATTTATATATATATATACTTAACTTCTAATTAGACTTATTAACCTCGTTGCATCTTATCTGGTGTCACTGGAGGGAAAATACTGAGCCATTAAGAAACAAAACCAAATTCAAGTACAGCTAGCTCACTGGCTCCATTATGGCATTGACCAGTCTTTCGAGGTTCCTTCTTGGGGATCTGACAGCTTTGTGGTTTTGTTCTTAGAAGACTGGCAGAGGCTGCCTATTTGTGATTGCTGGAGAACCCCTGAGAACAGAGGGAGGCTAGTGAGAACAATTTCCTTCAGGGGTCATCTTACCAGTTTACTGGAGAACTTTGCTTTTCAGGTTCATATCTAGCACTTTTGCTAAGCAATATGTTATATTCAATTTTTTCTGCATTTAAAAAAATTCATTAGGATAGTACCAGTTTAATATTTCAAGAGAAAATAAAGATCAGATCAACATTTGTAGTAAAGGAGAAATTATAGGAGCAGACATAAAAAATGCCCCTATCTCCACCTGCCACTGTCTGAGTGCAAGTTACCTATTCTCTGCCTGGCGATGCCAGGAGTGAAAAAGAACTTGATAAAACATTAAAGGGAAACAAACAGTTGCTCTTGCCTTTCAAAAGATGGTGATTAAAAGTGTCAACTGGAAATTCAAGTCCTCCCCATCTCAATTTCCTGCTGCCTCAGGATGCTACTAATTCTGAAAGGATGATTGTTACCTTATTAAAAAAATAAGTGCTGATGGATAAAAACACATTTGCAAGATGGGGAATATTGGGAGAGGAGCCAGTTTGTGAAAAGGGCTATCAAGAGCACATTTATTGATAAGTTGATTTTGAGATATACTGTAGGCATCCAACACATTATTTGTTTGCTATTTGGCTACATGAGTCAGCAGCTCAAGAGCTCTCTCTGTAAGATATATTGGCATCAAGATGGCATATAAAGTTATGGGACTGAACAATCTATCTGCAGAGCAGAAGAATAGATTCAATAACATGCAAAATTTCTTTCTCATATTTAGGAATATTATCCAGACTGCTATGTCTTATTAGTAATTGCAAGGAAAATCTCATTTTCTCTATGACAAAGAACAAGCCAGAATGCACACACACAAAACCCACTCCCTTTAATGACTGTCATAATATTGAAATATGGTGATGTTTTAGGCCTCTTTTTTTCTTCTAATAGAAATGTTCATTTCCTGAAATGGCAATTTTGAGAAATTAAGGACATGGATGATTGAGATGAGCTTTCCAGTTTTGCTCACATACTAAAGTTTTTGCCTCATTGGATACCTTTAATTTTCCCCCTATTTCTTCACCAAGATTTTGAGTAGGTCTGAAGAGAAAGTGCTCTGACATATTTAAGGCGTCCTGAGACAGAATCTGCACCCATGATCATATCTCTTTAGTGTCTACAATGTCTCATAGAATGTTTTTCCTAGCTCATCTTTCCTGCTTCCTTGCCATTTTGGAAGATAAAGAACCAGCTCATAAATGTTTAACAGACAAGATAAGCTAATAAATACAGTTCTAAATACCATCCCTTACAATAGTCCAAGAATTATCTATCCTGGAATAATTCCTTATACCAACCAAGAAGAGCTCTATATAAAGCCAAACTGTTTAAGTCAAAATTCAAAACAAAATCTACATTTCAAATGAGATATTAACAACTCTTCTGGCATTTTAGTGATACATTTGCTACTCATCTCAATAACCTTTTAATTTCATCCTAATGCATAAGATTGTCTTTACTAATGAGTAAGGATTTGCCCAAGGAAATTGGTGATATCTTAATTTATAAATTTTTGAATGGCCATTGAATTAATCTAAAGTAGAAATTTAGATTTCAAATAAGTCTTAGTGGTTGAGATTTTTTAAGCCACTAACCCTGATGCTATGCCAGCCTATATATAATGAATTATCTAACAACCTCTTCATCCTCAGTATGCCTTATTCATAGACATCATACTGATTAAGGGAAAAACATTAAATTATTTATTTATTTATTTAATATTGTATTTTTAAAGGGTATCCCAGAATAGGAGGGGGTAATTTTTTGATAAGTGAATTTTGAAAATAATAATAAATATATAAATATTTTTCAATTATATGTTTGGGTCAAATCAAAATACCATTTTGGTTAGGATATTGGCAGAGGAATAATATTGAGGTTATAGAAAAAGAATTGGTCCATTCCAAGCATTATATTTTGTAACATATTTTTTGTAAAAATTTCCTTTTTTTTTAATAAAGACTTATTAATTAATTTAATAAATTTAGTAAAAGACTTATTACTTTTATTTATTGAAAGCAAAAATTTCAAAAAATATGCAAAGACTCCAGTCTTGACAAACAGGCTTAACTGTGAAAAATAAATGCACCACAGTCCTTTCAGAAGAGCTGGAGTCCCAGATATGTTCAAATGCAAGTTGATCAGAAGCTTGCCTCTAGTCTACATAAAGACCAGATTTATACATATAATATATATCTTCCAAACTTAAAGTCGGAAGGTCTGTAACAAGATAGATTTAAAAAATGATTTTATTCAATAAATATGGGAAAATTTAACAATTAAGTATTTTACATATCTTGTATCTGTGATGGCATGTGAAATTAACTGAGTTAGGGCACAGAGTGGGTTAACCACCTCCATTTGTTTACAGTATGGAAGTTTAAAGATTATATTAATAGTGAAAGGTACGTTACTAAAGAATGCTTATCTGTAGAATAATCTCCCCCAAATATCTCCTTTCATAACAAGAAATGCTGCTAGAGGTGATAACATGGTAGAAAAATTACAGTATAAACATAAAAGTCAAAGGGACTTTTATCATCCAACTCCAGATACGTGATTAAATCTGTTTCTTCCTAATTCAAGGTTTTTTACACAACTTCTCTTCCTAAATATGATTGTGTAAGTCTATCTTTCTTTTCAATCCTTCTCCCTCATTTTCCTTCTTAATACAGAGTTCCTAAATGAAGCAAAATATCAGGGTGTACAGAGAATAATACTTTTCAGCTTCATATTTTATAGTTAATTATGTTATGACTCATAGAAAAATTGATCCCAAGGTTCATAATTTTTCTTTTTCTAATTTCTTCTATTTGAAATCTGCCTTTCCACCATTTCCTCATTAACGTAAACCAACAGTGGTCCTTGTTTGAAAGTACTTCATCAGAATTAGCCTCAAGTGAGTGAGCTGATGGAAGAAATGGTAATAAATTAACATGTGTCAACAAAGAGCTGTTGAGCAAAAAATTCAGTTACCTTCCAGCACAGACTACAGGATAATTTATTAACGTGTCAGAAGCAAACCTTTAAGGTTAAAAAATAGCTGATACAAAATTCTCTGGTTATCCAAAATGAAACTTTAATGTAAGTAAACGGAAAAGAACAGAATTGCGACTGTGCTGTTCACCATTCAAAATTATTTGGAAAATGGTTGATTTGAAAATATGAAATACTCTAACTGACCACATAGTGAATAAAATTAATTCCAAGGATTGTTTACACACAGTAGAGTTCCAAAATGAGTGTTAATTATCATTTGCAAGTGCTTTGAATCATAAAAGTTATTTTTAAAAAACTGCATGAAATCAGCTAGACAATGGGAAACAAGAGAAAGTCATGAAAACAAATAACTTATCTTTTGTATCTCAATTTCACTAGTTCTTTGCAGTTTTTATAACTTAAGTTTTAAAAAGCATTCTTAATCTAAGGCAAAGTTAAATAAAGCCCTTTATCTACACTTATAAGGACATTCTGATTAAAAAGTCAGATTAAATCTTCTCTGTGAGTAGCTGATAAGTTGATATGAAATCCCTATTAACACATTACAGAGAGATTCAATTTGTATGTGCTACACAGAGGTTTTAAGAAGAAGCTAAATATTATCTGTGTAATTCTATCCAGGATGAATAGCCTACTTAACAAACTTTATTCTCACAAATTAGCAATGAAATGGTCCAGGGATGCATAATGTAGGAGTTTTATAGGGTGGTATATCAATCAGTTTAAGGCTATACATGTACACAGACTGATCTGTAAGAGGGGAAAAAAAGAAATAATTTCCACCATGACACTATATTTTGGGTAGGGCAGATGAAGAAAGAAACTGACTTTAAACAAATTATTATAGCTTGTGTTTTTTCATTTGTTTTTTCATTTGTTTTCCATTTTTAGCTTGGTTTGATGGTGTAGGTAAAGTACCTTTAAGAGTATGTTGAAATTTTAAACTCTACAACCCATTACCAAAGAGTGAAAATGTTCCTTTTTTGGGTCTGTTCCAGTCTTTAATTAACTGTTAATTATATGGATGGGTAAGCATAACAAAGTCTCAAAATTGTTTGATTATCTGAAAATTTCTATAATACATGTGTGGCCTATAGTAATTAGTGGAGGGAATATTAGATATAATACCTGTTGGTCTACTTGGAATTGTATATATTTAATAGTATTGCTATTGATATTTTATATCTTGTTCTTTATTAAAAACAATATCTAGAACTTAGTAAAATGATACATATTCTTTTTGTCCAATGTGTTAGAATTATGGACATAGTTATCCTAAAAATTTCTTTTAACATTAAGCTATTTCTAGCATCTATGTAACAAAGCAGTTGGATGAATATTGTCAAAAGTAAGTTTCAGATACACATACATTTCTTTTTTTATATGTATTTTTATCATCTTTAAGCAATCTGGTATCATATGCATGTAAAGTGAACATGTATTATTGATACTAAAATTTTCTTGTTAAATGAGATTATTAATGAAAGTAATATCAAAACTTATTACTAATAATAACTTATTCAATTCTAGAATAAATAAACAAGAAAATTCTGTGAAATTTTCTGTTTCTACCCTGGTTATCATCCTAATGTTTCAGATTCCTTCATAGTGTAGATATTTATTAATGTGTTAGTTGATGAGAGAAAAATAGATGAGAAATACATGATATACATTACAGTAAAGACTTACACTTGAATGAGAAATAGGAAATTGAAGAAAGTACTGTTATTCAGGTATAATTTATATGGAAAAGTATAACGTTTTTGTGATTTAGAAGATCTTTCTCAAATGTTTTCTCTCATATTTCTAAATATACATTAATCAAAGGGAAAATATTTTCATATTTAAGTCACTAATATTATGAAAGATATGTGACATTAGGACTAACACTTTTTAAAGACATGAATATAAGAATTATAATGCCAATCTTAAAGGAACCTTAAACTAAGCTTTGCAGAATCTTATTTCATTCCATCAGCTTCTGCCTTTGGCATCTGTAACTTAAGTGAAAATTCCTATAGGTGTCAATAATCTAGAGATTTCCAGATACTGGAGAATTAAGATGGGAAACCAAAGTTTAGATCACAAGTGTCTCAAGCTTAAAGATAGAGCATATGTTGCTTTTTCTTTATTTCTCTTTTGTTTTTCTTTACGATAAATCAATCCAGACTTCAGATTTCTGGCCTGGCATGTAAAGAGTTTGGAAGTCACCACTCCATCCTAACAACAACTAAAAAGCTAAACAAACTGAAAAATCAACAACTCTTCTTAGACAGGTCAGAGAAGTGAGGTCACAGAGCAAACTGCTACCTCCAAAATTGGAAACAGAGAGAGGTGAATAGAGAGAGTCACAACTTACTGTAGCAGAAACTTCCATGCAAACCAGTGGCCAGGTAGAAGAAACTGAACTGTAATTGATATGTTGCTAGAGGCTCAGTGGAGATAGTCTGAGAGTCCAACAAAGGAACCCAGTCTTAGGGGACCCCCCACACTTTTGTGAGTTTTACATTCAGAAGCTCAACCAGGAAACTTCCAGTTTTAAAATAAGCCACAGGGAGGTAATATATAGCATAAAGAATATTGTCAATAATACTGTAATAACTTTGTAACGGGACAAATGGTTACTATACTCATCATGGTGATCATTTCATAATGTATGCAAATATCAAATCGCTACATAGTACAGCTAAAACTAACATAATATTGTACATAAACTACATTTCAATAATAATTTTATTTTTTTTTAAAGAGTAAATATCTGAGGAAATTCCTCCTGTGCTTCCGTCAGGGGGAAGGAAAAAGGAACCATTGTGAAATACCCTAGAGCACTCTGTTTTTCTTAACAAGGGCTTCCCTCAGGAGAAACTTTTCAATCAAAGCCTGGCCTACAGGGATTTTATAAGAACCTAATTGACTTGGGAGAAGAAAAATACCCAACTCCAGGCCAGTCTAGACATCCTGTCCCATCTGAGTGAAGAAGGTGACTTAAGAAGCACTTGAGAAATTCACAGTCTAAGACATAGGTGCAGTACAAGACTGAGACCTTATCATAGGACTATAGACTGCTTCACCTCTTCCCACACCTCACAACCACATCAATTAAAGTCTGTTTACCACAGATCCTTCTATCCAGTACATCATGTCAGGCTATCAAGAAAAAAATTAAAGGCACAGTAAGAGAAAAAAAACACAGTTTGAAGACACAAAGCAAGCATCAGAACTAAACTCAGATGCAGTAGGGATGTTGGAATTAACAGACCAAGGTTTTTAACACCATTATGATTAATAATGTAATAATGTTAATTAATAATTTTTGTAATGTTTATAAATATCAAATCACTATGTTTTACACCTGAAAATAATATAATGTTGTAAGTCAACTATATTTCAATAAATAGGAAAAAATAAGAAAATGGAGTAAAATATTTAAAGTGTTGAGAGAAAAACATCCACCAACCTAGAATTCTGTGTCCTGTGAAATGACCCTTTAAAGTGAAGGAGAAATAAAGACTTTCTCAGACAAAAATTGAGGGAATTTGTTGCCAGTGGACTTGCCTGCAAGAAATGTTAAAGGCATTTCATTAGAGAAAAGGAAAATGATATAGGACAGAAACTCAGATCTACTCAGAGTAAAAGGCAAAAATACGAACAAGAATAAGGGCAACAAAGAAAAAAACAGTAACAAATATGGTAGATATTAACCAACTATATCACTAATCAATATGAATTTGACATGAGCCTAAATATACCAAATAAAAGACAAATTGTCAGAGTGGATCAACAAACAAGACCCAACTATATGTTCTCTACAGGAAATCAACTTTAAATATAAAAACGTATATACATTTAAAATAAATGGATGGAGACCTATATCATACTAGCACTAATAAAAAAAAAGTAGGAGTCGCTATATTAGTTTCAAACAGAACAGACTTCAAGGCAAGAAGTTATCAGGAATAAAAAGGGGAATTGCATAATGATAAAGGGGTCAATTCTCCAAGAAGACATAACAATTCTCAATGTGTATATGCCTAATAACAGAGCATCAAACTATGGAAGGCAAAAACTGATAGAACTGCAAGCAAAAATAGATGAATCCAATATTATAGTTGGAGACTTCAATACTCATTTCTCAGAAATAGACAAATCTAGCAGGCAGAAACTCAGGACATGATTGAATTCAACACCATCATATAATGGACATCTATGTACTATTTCATCCAAAAACAGCAGAATACACATTCTTTCCAAGTTCACATGGAACATTCACCAAGATAGATCACTTTCTGGGCCTTAAAAGACACCTTAACAAATGTAAAAGAATATAAATCATACCATGTCTTCTCTCAGACCACAGTGGAATTAAACTAGCAAACAATAACAGAGAGATAGCTGGAAAATCCCCAAGTACATGGAGATTGAACAATACACTTTTAAATAACATATGAGTCAAAAAAGAAATCTCACGAGATATTAGAAAATATTTTAAACTAAATGAAAATGAAAATACAATTTATCGAAATTTGTGGGATGCAGCAAACACAGTACTTAAAGGTAAATTTATAGCATTGAATGAATATATTATAAAAGAATAAAGATCTATAATCAATCATCTAAGCCTCCACCTTAGAAAACTAGAAAAAGGAGAGCAATTTAAATCAAAGTAGCCAGAAGAAGAGAAATAATAAAAATTACAGTAGAAAGGACATTAAAACGATAATCAAATAATACTATGAACAACTCTATTCCAACAAATTTGATAACCTAGGTGAAATGGATCAATTTCTTGAAAGATACAATTTGCCAAAACTCACATAAGAAGTAACAGATAGTTGGAGAAGACAAACCACAGACATGGAGAACGTATCTGCAAAAGACACATCTGATAAAGAACTACTGTCCAAAATACACACAAAAAAGTCTTAAAACTCAACAGGAAGAAAAAAACCCACACAATTAAAAAATGAGTCAAAGACCTTAACAGACACCTCTCCAAGACAGATATACAGATGGCAAATAAGTATATGAAAAGATGTTCCACATCATAAGTTATCAATGAAGTACAAATTAAAACAACAGTAAGATAACACAGTACACTTCTTAGAATGGCCAAAATCCACAACACTGACTACACCAATTTTTGGCAAAGATGTAGAGTGATAGAAGCTCTCAGTCATTGTTGGTGGGAATGCAAAGTGGAACAACCACTTTGGAAGACAGCTTGGCAGTTTCTTACAAAACTAACACACTTTTACCATATTATCCAGCAATTTCACTCCTTAGTACTTCTCCAAAAGAGTTGAAAACTATGTTTGCACAAAATCTGCATACAGATGTTTATAGCAGCTTTATTCACAATTGCCTAAACTTGAAAACAACCAAGATATTTGTCAGTTAGGTGAATGGACAAATAAACTGTAGTACTTCCAGACAATGGAATATCATTTAGAGGTAAAAAGGAATGACCAAACCATGAAAAGACATGGAGGAATCCTAAATCCATATTACTACATGAAAGAAATCAATCTGAAAAGGGTACATACTGTATAATCCCAACTATATGACCTTTTGGGAAAGGAAAAACTATGAAGACAGTAAAAAGATCAGTGGTTAGAAAGGAGAGAGAGATGAAGAGTTGGAGCACAGAGGATTTTTAGGGCAGTGAAACTATTCTGTATGACACTATAATGGTGGATATATGTCATACATTTGTCCAAACCAATAGAACATACAACATTAAGAGTGAACTCTAATGTAAACTGTAGGCTTTGGGTGACAATGATGTGTTGATGTAGATTCATCAATTGTAACAAATGTACCAATCTGGTGGTGAATGTTGATAAAGGGAGAAGTTATGTATGTATGGGAGCAAGAGGTTTACGGGAAATCTCTGTACTTTAAGCTCAGTTATGCTGTGAACCTAAAACAGCTCTAAAAAAAATAACATCTATTTAAATACATGCATATATGATATATATTGATACATACATACATAAATCCTTGAGTTGGACATGGTTGACTCTGACAAACATTTTGACAACAAACCATAATTTTCTTAAAAACATGAAAACAAACATAAAAAGGTAGTAATCCTAAAAACATGTAAAATAACTGCTTGTATTTTCTTGCAAATAATTTGCATGCAATCTGAATAATTCATATATAGTCCAGGTGAATATCCAGATGCATAATTTTTTGTCCAAAGCAAATAATTTAGAAATGGGCAATGATACTTTCACCCTCACTTAAAAAGCCATCATGATTGAAAACCATACTAGTCAATGTCTTCTTTCTCGGTTTTAGCTAAAAGAAATACAGGTGAATGATCTCAAAGAATGAGTCAGCACCATACCACAGAGACAGACTTTCATAGTTGTCACTGGTTATATGGTATTAAAGCTTCTATGTTCTTGATAATTTTATACCATAATTGCATGAATATAAGGAGAGTTTTAATATTGTTTAATTATTCTTTTATAACAGAATCACATTTATTTATTGCTTTGTTAGATTAAATACAAGATTCTGAATTGTTAATACAGATTTGTTAGGTAGATTTAACACTTTTGAAAATGAGGAAGCAGATATAGACCAAATCTCAACACTCACAACCCCTTTTTAGGCCTTCTCATCTCTCCAGCATACCTATTTCTATCTCAAAATGTCACCGAAAGTGGGGTCTGGCTGCTCGCTGCTCAAAAGCCAATAAAGAGGCAAGGTTGGTGGAAAGGAAAGTTTGCTTTATTTTGGATGCCAGCAACCAGGGGAGAGGGCAGACTCCTGTCCAAAGGCCGACTCCCCGCCGCTGACAATCAGTGGGCAAGAGCTTTTATAGGCGGAAGGAGGGGGCTACATGTGGAAAGAGCACAGTCAGCTCTGACAATCGTCTTGAAATTAGTCGTGCAGTGGTCTAATCAGCATCATCTTGATTGTTTTAAGTTCAGTTAGTCTTTAGTTCCAGGGTTGGTTTGTTCCCATTTCTTTGAGGCCAGTTCTCAGAATTGTGGCAACTTATGTCATGGCTACAGTCTAGTCATCATGTAGTTAACTTCTTCCACCTGGTGAGGGGCTCAGTATCTACAAGACAGCTCAAATGATATGGCTTAGAATATTACCTATAGCCCTTGAGAAAAAACTAAAGGTCCTTGACTTTGCTTACTGACTAAACTATTATTTAGTCATGTTGGACTGTTTTCCTTTGTTTCTGCATTTTCTCACTTCTCTGATTGAACTTATTCTTTGGCTAAAGTTTTTCTACAGATGAAAGGCAGGCAGAGGACATTGCAGGCAGGAGGGAAGGACCATTGTGTCCTGCTCCATTTCAAATACATGTACACACTCTCTAATAATTAACGAATTATTTATGAGAGGCATAATATATGTGAAATGCATTTACTCGTATTATGATAAAAATTTAAGTAGTGTGGATATGAAACAGGGATTTCTTGGTGGTGAAATTTACTGGTTACTCAGGCATCATTCTTATACAAAAGAAGGATAGCACTTTACGGCTCTTTGAGAAGAAGAAAGTGGGACAACTCACACAACTGGATACTAAAGCTAATTATAAAAACGCATTATGTACCTTTCTGTATGTGTGTTATATTTCAAAGCACGGACTGTCAAAAAAAATTAAGGTAGAAAAATATAAGTAGGCTAATAGTACTAAATTAATTATTCACAATATATCCAACTATAAATGATGTATATGGTATTCATTATCAACTCATAAATTCAATAAGTTAATATTAACTGAACGATCATAAATATAAATATGCTGGGAAATTTTCAAAAACAGATAAACCTCAATTCTACCTTTAAGGAGCTTCTAATTTAATAGAGGAAAATGTTAGGTTACACCAGGTAAAATTGCCTGTACTCAAACATTTTTGGCCTAAAAACGGCAATTTCATATGGTTCACCTAGTATAACAAAAAAATCTCACACAGAATGTGTGGTATAGGCAGTAAGAGAAGGATGGGGCGCTAAAATTATTCAGGAGGTGAACCTGAGGAAGGACTAGAATTTCCAAAATTAAAGTTGGAAAGGAGAACACATAGACAAGAGTATATACACGGATATGGGGAAATAAATGTTTGAGAAACAGCAGTGACATGCAGTTATATCAGAGTCAAGACCCGGGATTCTGGTCTGGGACCTGTGATTTAATCCCAAGACCTGGTTGGGATTAAATCACAAAGGGTCTCAAACAGTACTGAAGCAGCTTCAACTTTAATTAACAGGTACTGAAAGCAGTGAACAGTTCTGAGAGAGAAAGACAAAGATATGCCTTATGGTGAAAAATGTGGTGGTTGATGCTGAATGAATTATGGTGGCAAAGATGGAAGCTCAGACCAAGGAGGAGATTCTTGCAATAAAGCTAAAGACATGGAAAAAGACTCTAAATTAAAATGATGGAAATGCAAATGGAAAGGAAAAACTTGTAGCAAGAGTAGTGCCAGGGTAGACTCAATAGTCAAATGACATAAAGATTCTAAACTGATAGAAATGGTGAAGAGAAACTGACTTGGAGATACAAACAAGGAGTTGAGAAGAACCTGAGAGGGCTACATCTCAGATTGCAAATGTAGCACTAAATTTTTTCAGCTTTGAAGGTATTTTTGATTCCTTTACTTTTAGACAATAATCAAAGACAAGACCTTTTATACTATTAGGAGAGGATATTGCACAGCAAAAGAGAAGGAAACGATTGTATACAGAACTCAGAGGACTTTTCAAGAGGAGAGGAAGAATCAGTAAAAGAGGACAAGCAAGTGTGAACAGAGTTTGTTTTCTTGGTAGAAGATGAGCACTGTAGAGACAGGAAAAGTCAACATTGTCCTCAAGTCCATTTTCTAGTAGGTCTGCATCTTTATTCCCGTCCTGCCCCTAGGTTCTTCATGACCATCTTTTTGGTTTGTTTTTAGATTGCATATATATGTGTTAACATACGGTATTTGTTTTTGTCTTTCTGACTTACTTCACTCTGTATGACAGACTCTAGGTCCATCCACCTCCCTACAAATAACTCAATTTCATTTCTTTTTATGGCTGAGCAATATTCCATTGTGTATATATATATGCCACATCTTCTTTATCCATTCCTCTGTCGATGGACAGGTAAGTTGCTTCCATGTCCTGCCTATTGTAAATAGAGCTGCAATGAACATTGTGGTACATGACTCTTTTTGAATTATGGTTTTCTCAGGGTATATACCCAGTAGTGGGATTGCTGGGTCGTATGGTAGTTCTATGTTTAGTTTTTTAAGGAAACTCCATACTGTTCTCCATAGTGGCTGTATCAGTTTACATTCCCACCAACAGTGCAAGAGGGTTCCCTTTTCTCCACACCCTCTCCAGCATTTATTGTTTGTAGATTTTTGGATGATGGCCATTCTGACTGGTGTGAGGACGATATCTCATTGTACTTTTGATTTGCATTTCTCTAATGATTAATGATGTTGAGCATTCTTTCATGTGTTTGTTGGCAATCTGTATATCTTCTTTGGAGAAATGTCTATTTAGGTCTGCCCATTTTTGGATTGGGTTTTTTTTTTTTTTTGATATTGAGCTGCATGAGCTGCTTGTGAATTTTGGAGATTAATCCATTGTCAGTTGCTTCATTTGCAAATATTTTCTCCCATTCTGAGGGTTGTCTTTTCACATTGTTTATGGTTTCCTTTGCTATGCAAAAGCTTTTAAGTTTCATTAGGTCCCATTTGTTTATTTTTATTTTTATTTCCATTTCTCTAGGAGGGGGTCAAAAAGGATCTTGCTGTGATTTATGTTATAGAGTCTTCTGCCTATGTTTTCCTCTAAGAGTTTTATAGTTTCTGGCCTTACATTTAGGTCCTTACTCCATTTTGAGTTTATTTTTGTGTATGGTGTTAGGGAGTGTTCTAATTTCATTCTTTTACATGTAGCTGTCCAGTTTTCCCAGCACCACTTATTGAAGAGGCTGTCTTTTCTCCATTGTATATTCTTGTCTCCTTTATCAAAAATAAGGTGACCATATGTTCATGGGTTTATCTCTGGGCTTTCTATACTGTTACATTGATTTATATTTCTGTTTTTGTGTCAATACCATACTGTCTTGATTACTGCAGCTTTGTAGTATAGTCTGAAGTCAGGGATTCTGATTCCTCCAGCTCCGTTTTTCTTTCTCAAGATTGCTTTGGCTATTCAGGGTCTTTTGTGTTTCCATACAAATTGTGAAATATTTTGTTCTAGTTCTGTGAAAAATGCCAGTGGTAGTTTGATAGGGATTGCATTAAATCTGTAGATTGCTTTGGGTAGTAGAGTCATTTTCACAATGTTGATTCTTCCAATCCAAGAACATGGTATATCTCTCCATCTGTTTGTGTCATCTTTAATTTCTTTCATCAGTGTCTTATAGTTTTCTGCATACATGTCTTTTGTCTCCTTAGGTAGGTTTATTCCTAGGTATTTTATTCTTTTTCTTGCAATGGTAAATGGGAGTGTTTCCTTAATTCCACTTTCATATTTTTCATCATTAGTATATAGGAATGCAAGAGATTTCTGTGCATTAATTTTGTATCCTGCTACTTTACCAAATTCATTGATTAGCTCTAGTAGTTTTCTGGTGGCATCTTTAGGATTCTCTATGTATAGTATCATGTCATCTGCAAACAGTGACATCTTTACTTCTTTTCTGATTTGAATTCCTTTTATTTCTTGTTCTTCTCTGATTGCTGTGGCTAAAACAACTAAAACTATGTTGAATAATAGTGGTGAAATTGGGCAACCTTGTCTTGTTCCTGATCTTAGTGGAAATGGTTTCATTTTTTCACCATTGAGGATGATGTTGGCAGTGGTTTTGTCATATATGGCCTTTATTATGTTGAGGTAAGTTCCCTCTATGCCTACTTTCTGGAGGTTTTTTATCATAAATGGGTGTTGAATTTTGTCAAAAGCTTTTTCTGCATCTATTGAGATGATCATATGGTTTTTATTCTTCAATTTGTTAATATGGTGTATCACATTGATTGATTTGTGTATATTGAAGAATCCTTCCATTTCTGGGATAAACCCCACTTGATCATGGTGTATGACCCTTTTAATGTGCTGTTGGGTTCTGTTTGCTAGTATTTTGTTGAGGATTTTTACATCAATGTTCATCAGTGATATTGGCCTGTAGTTTTCTTTCTTTGTGACATATTAGTCTGGTTTTGGTGTCAGGGTGATGGTGGCCTCATAGAATGAGTTTGGGAGTGTTCCTCCCTCTGCTATATTTTGGAAGAGTTTGAGAAGGATAGGTGTTAGCTCTTCTCTAAATGTTTGATAGAATTCTCCTGTGAAGCCATCTGGTCCTGGGCTTTTGTTTGTTGAAGATTTTTAATCACAGTCTCAATTTCAGTGATTGTGATTGGTCGTTTATATTTTCTATTTCTTCCTAGTTCTGTCTCAGTAGGTTGTGTTTTCTAATAGTGTGTCCATTCCTTCCAGGTTGTCCATTTTATTGGCAAGTAGTTGCTTGCAGTAATTTCTCATGATCCTTTGTATTTCTGCAATGTCAGTTGTTACTTCTCCATTTTCATTTCTAATTCTATGATTTGAGTCTTCTCCCTTTTTTCTTGATGAGTCTGGCTAATGGTTTATCAATTTTGTTTATCTTCTCAAAGAACCAGCTTTTAGCTTTATTGATCTTTGCTATCGTTTCCTTCATTTCTTTTTCATTTATTTCTGATCTGATCTTTATGATTTCTTTCCTTCTGCTAACTTCGGGGTTTTTTTAATCTTGTTTCTCTAATTGCTTTAGGTGTAAGGTTAGGTTGTTTATTTGAGATGTTTCTTGTTTCTTAAGGTAGCATTGTATTGCTATAAACTTCCCTCTTAGAACTGCTTTTGCTGCATCCCATAGATTTTGGGTTGTCGTGTTTTCATTGTCATTTGTTTCTAGGTATTTTTTGATTTCCTCTTTGATTTCTTCAGTGGTCTCTTGGTTATTAAGTAGTGTATGGTTTAGCCTCCATGTGTTTGTATTTCTTACAGATTTTTTCCTGTAATTGATATCTAGTCTCATAACATTGTGGTCAGAAAAGATACTTGAAACAATTTCAATTTTCTTAAATTTACCAAGGCTTGACTTGTGACCCAAGATATGATCTATCCTGGAGAATATTCCATGAGCACTTGAGAAGAAAGTGTATTCTGTTGTTTTGGGATGGAATGTCTTATAAATATCCATTAAGTCCATCTTCTTTAATGCATCATTTAATGCTTCTGTTTCCTTATTTATTTTCATTTTGGATGATCTGTCCATTGTTGAAAGTGGGGTGTTAAAGTCCCCTACTATGATTGTGTTACTGTCAATTTCCCCTTTTATGGCTGTTAGTATTTGCCTTATGTATTGAGGTGCTCCTATTTTGGGTGCATAGGTATTTACAATTGTTATATCGTCTTCTTGGATTGATCCCTTGATCATTATGTAGTGTCCTTCTTTGTCTCCTGTAATAGTCTTTATTTTAAAGACTTTTGTCTGATATAAGAATTGCTACTCCAGCTTTCTTTTGATTTCCATTTGCATGGAATATCTTTTTCCATCCCTCACTTTCAGTCTGTATGTTTCCCTAGGTCTGAAGTGGGTCTCTTGTAGACAGCATATATACGGGTCTTGTTTTTGTATCCATTCAGCCAGTCTATGTCTTTTGGTTGCAGCATTTAGTCCATTTACATTTAAAGTAATTATCGATATGCATGTTCCTATTACCATTTTCTTGATTGTTTTGGGTTCGTTATTGTAGGTCTTTTCCTTCTCTTGTGTTTTCTGCCTAGAGAAGTTCCTTTAGCATTTGTTGTAAAGCTGGTTTGGTGGTGCTGAATTCTTTTAGCTTTTGCTTGTCTGTAAAGGTTTTAATTTCTCCGTCAAATCTGAATGAGATCCTTGCTGGGTAGAGTAATCTTGGTTGTAGGTTTTTTCCCTTTCATCACTTTAAATATGTCCTGCCACACCCTTCTGGCTTGCAGAGTTTCTGCTGAAAGATCAGCTGTTAACCTTATGGGGATTCCCTTGTATGGTATTTGTTGCTTTTCCCTTGCTGCTTTTAATATTTTTCCTTTGTATTTAATTTTTGATAGTTTGATTAATATGTGCCTTGGCATGTTTCTCCTTGGATTTATCCTCTATGGGACTCTCTGCGGTTCCTGGACTTGATTAACTATTTCCTTTCCCATATTAGGGAAGTTTTCAACTATAATCTCTTCAGATATTTTCTCAGTCCCTTTCTTTTTATCTTCTTCTTCTGGGACCCCTATAACTCGAATGTTGGTGCGTTTAATGTTGTCCCAGAAGTCTCTGAGACTGTCCTCAATTCTTTTCATTCTTTTTTCTCTATTCTGCTCTGCAGTAGTTATTCCTACTTTTTTATCTTCCAGGTCACTTATCCGTTCTTCTGCCTCTGTTATTCTGCTATTGATTCCTTCTAGAGAATTTTTAATTTCGTTTATTGTGTTGCTCATCATTGTTTGTTTGCTCTTTAGTTCTTCTAGGTCCTTGTTAAACGTTTCTGGTATTTTCTCCATTCTATTTCCAAGAGTTTGGATCATCTTTACTATCATTATTCTGAATTCTTTTTCAGGTAGACTGCCTATTTCCTCTTCATTTGTTTGGTCTGGGGGGTTTTTACCTTGCTCCTTCATCTGCTTTGTGTTTCTCTGTCTTCTCATTTTGCTTAACTTACTGTGTTTGGGGTCTCCTTTTTGCGGGCTGCAGGTTCGTAGTTCCTGTTGTTTTTGGTGTCTGCCCCCAGTGGCTAATGTTGGTTCAGTGGGTTATGTAGGCTTCCTGGTGGAGGGGACTGGTGCCTGTGTTCTGGTGGATGAAGCTGGATCTTGTCTTTCTGGTGGGCAGTTCTGCGTCTGGTGGGTTTTTTGGGGTGTCTGTGACCTTATTATGATTTTAGGCAACCTCTCTGCTAATGGGTGGGGTTGTGTTCCTGTCTTGCTAGTTGTTTGGCATAGGGTGTCCAGCACTGTAGCTTGCTGGTCATTGATTGGAGCTGGGTCTTAGCGTTGTGATGGAGATCTCTGGGAGATTTTTGCCATTTGCCATTACATGGAGCTGGGAGGTCTCTGGTGGACCAATGTCCTGAACTCGGTTCTCCCACCTCAGAGGCACAGGCCTGATGCCCACCCGGAGCACCAAGACCCTATCAGCCACACGGCTCCGAATAAAAGGGAGAAAAAAAGAAAGAAAGAAAAAAGAAAAGAAAAGAAAGAAAGAAAAAGAAAGAAAATAATAAAATAAAATAAAGTTATTAAAATAAATAATAAAAAATGATTATTAAAAAATAAATTTAAAAATTTAAAGGTAATAAAAAAAAAGAAGAAAGAAAGAAGAGAGCAACCAAACCAAAAAACAAATCCACCACTGATAAGAAATGCTAAAAAGTATACAAAAAAAATAAAGGACAGACAGAACCCTAGTACAAATGGTAAAAGCAAAGCTATACAGAGAAAATCACACAGAAGCATACACATTCACACTCACAAAAAAAGGAAAAGGAACAAAATATATATATCATTGCTCCCAAAGTCTACTGCCTCAATTTGGGATGATTCGTTTTCTATTCGGGTATTCCACAGATGCAGGGTACATCAAGTTGATTGTGGAGATTTAATCCGCTGCTCCTGAGGCTGCTGTGAGAGATTTCCCTTTCTCTTCTTTGTTCGCACAGCTCCCAGGGTTCAGCTTTGGATTTGGCCCCGCCTCTGCGTGTAGGTCGCCTGAGGGCATCTGTTCTTTGCTCAGACAGGACAGGGTTAAAGGAGCAGCTGATTCGGGGGCTCTGGCTCACCCAGGCCGCGGGGAGGGAGGGGTACAGAGGAGGTGGAGCAAGCCTGCGGCGGCAGAGGCCAGCGTGACGTTGCACCAGCCTGAGGCGCGCCATGCATCCTCCCAGGGAAGTTGTCCCTGGATCACGGGTCCCTGGCAGTGGCGGGCTGCACAGTCTCCCAGGTGGGGCCGTGTGGAGAGTGACCTGTGCTCGCACACAGGCTCCTTGGTGGTGGCAACAGCAGCCTTAGAGTCTCATGCCCGTCTCTGGGGTCCGTGCTGATAACCGCGGCTCGCGCCCGTTTCTGGAGCTCGTTTAGGTGGCGCTCTGAATTCCCTCTCCTCGCGCACCAGAAAACAAAGAGGGAAGAAAAAGTCTCTTGCCTCTTCGGCAGCTGCAGACTTTTCCCGGACTCCCTCCCAGCTAGCCGTGGCGCACTAGCCCCTTCAGGCTGTGTTCACGCCGCCAACCCCAGTCCTCTCCCTGCGATCCGACCTCGGAAGCCCGAGCCTCAGCTCCCAGCCCCCGCCCGCCCCGGCGGGTGAGCAGACAAGCCTCTCAGGCTGGTGAGTGCTGGTCGGCACCGATCCTCCGTGCGGGAATCTCCCTGCTTTGCCCTCCGCACCCCTGTTGCTGTGCTCTCCTCCGTGGCTCCGAAGCTTCCCCCCTCCGCCACCCGCAGTCTCTGCCCATGAAGGGGCTTCCTAGTGTGTGGAAACCTTTCCTCCTTCACAGCTCCCTCCCACTGGTGCAGGTCCCGTCCCTATTCTTTTGTCTCCTTTTTTTCTTTTTTCTTTTGCCCTACCGAGGTACGTGGGGAGCTTCTTGCCTTTTGGGAGGTCTGAGTTCTTCTGCCAGCGTTCAGTAGGTGTTCTGTAGGAGTTGTTCCACATGTAGATGTATTTCTGATGTATTTGTGGGGAGGAAGGTGATCTCCGCGTCTTACTCTTCCACCATCTTGAAGCTCCTCTGAAGGCTATTTTAGAATAAAGAGACTAGATGATTGTAGGCAAAGTGATAATGGAGAGTAGGTAGAATAAATTTGCAAGAGTATGTCTTAGAATAGGAGAAGGGTTTGGGTAATTAATAGGAAAAATGCCCTGAGGACAGAGGAGAGTACCACTAAGAGTACACAGGATTAACTTTGGGCGGACCAGCCTAGTCTATGCTATTCTGAGAAGCAGGAAGAGTGAAAAAGAGGATAAAGTTTTTTGGAGATATTAGGAAATAAGTTGTAGGAGCCCTTAACTATCTCTTATATTGAGATAGGAATAACAACTGTTATTTCTGCTAGGGGAAAGTTTCTGCATTTTAGTCAACTTCCATAATTTTACTGAAAATATTGGTGGTGATGACTCTTGAGGAAAAGGTGTTTGGGGGCTTCTCTCAGGACATTTCCCATGAATGAGTCACCATCTAGTTACTTGTAAGGTGATCCTATAGGCAAGGCTTTGTGCGTTAATGAAGTTTTATCAGAATGCCCCTGACTTACTGCTGTTATTTATTTAAAGGTGCTCTAACACTTTATTTATATTCCTACTTACAGTCTTCCCAATAAACTATATTAGATTTGTAAATATTCTTACCCCCCAAACTATAACTTGGAAAATGGCACAAATGTAGACACTACAAAAAGAGATGCCAAGAGACTTTAGAAAGAAAGCGGAACTTTCTGTTTTTAACTACTAAAAATTTGTATGCTTGCTATACAATGATTAAAAGAACTATCAGTGGATAAGACAACAAATGATTTGGTGCTTTGGAGTTTCCAAAGAATAGCTTGAGAAAGGTGCCAAGATTTCTTAAGATCCGTCTCTGTCATTATTGTACTTTCATTGAACATTCAAAAACACAGTATTCACTGTGAACCAAGTACTTTTCTTCTCGCGATAATCTTATGATGTGGGTATCATTATCCCCAGTTTGCAGATGGAGTCACTGAGGTTCTAAGAAGCTAAATAAATTCCCCAAGGCCAATAGCTGGAAAAAGATGAAATCGGAAATTACATAAGGGTGTATTTGATATCAAGTTCTGTGCTTTTTTCTCATGCAATCTACCTCCCTGGAAGGTGCAGCTGTTCCATTTAGAGACAGCACATAACGTTTTTTAAAGAAGTTTATAATTGATGCTTACTTTGACATTTTCTAAAGGTCTTTGTAAACCTCTAAGAGGATTATCAATTTTGCTGCACCTCTCTTGAGTTTAGTGTTTTGTTCCAAGTATGACTTAATTTCAAACACATTATTACCTAAAGTGAAAACAGGTTTTATTATCCCTGCCAGATATCACATTCAGCATAGTCGTATTATTTGACTTAGTATGTTCTTCAAGGTCATCTTCAGTCTACTCCCTTCTTTGACTACTCCTTAATATTTGATAAGAAATAACCAGTTATATAACGTATGTTATATATAATGTATGTTTATCACCTGTCTAAAGTAAATGGGACCAAAATCCATTTAGTGTAAAATGTACTAAAATGAGCCACTTCCAAGTATCTTGCAAAGGCAATCTGAAAGAATATCCCCATTTTCCAAAGAAAGGACTACAAATTGAAATATTCACTTTGGTGGCAAAGGGGATAGGGATAGCTGTTCTTTTGCTCAAAAACATGTGCTTTTTTGAGATATAAAAATCTATGGTTTGAAAATGTAGGTGTGCATATTTTATACCATAAAGGATGTTATTTAAGAAAGTATGGTAATATCCAGCCTGCCTAAATATGAGGAAGGGGTAGCTCAGCAGAGATGTGTGGATGAGAACTGGAGGTGGAAATGACATAAGAAAAAGAAAGAAAGAAAGAAGAAAGAAAGAGAGAAAGAAAGAAAGGAAGGAAAAAAGGAGGGGAAGGGGGAGGGAAGGAAGGAAGGAAGGGGAGAGGGAAGGAAGGAAAAAAGAAAAGGAAAGAAATAAAGGAAAATAAATCTAAAGTAGAAATAAATTACTTTTTCTGATCCCCAAAGTACCAAAAATGTAGAATGAGAAAACAAATCAGAATGACTATGGGATGTAAGATCCAGTACCTAAACTATCATGATCTCTACAGAAGAAATAGTGACCAATTGTCTTTCTTAGGGCCAAAGTCAAGGGCTACGCATTGATCAGGAAAGTAGTAACAAGGCCAAAAAATTAAACATGTTAAGGAGGAAATTTTTATCAAATGTAAAAAAAAAAAAAATTGTGGATTAACAAGAAAATGATACATTGCACATAGAATACTGTTTAAGAGGGTTTGAGAATCATAAACTTGTGTTTTAAACCCAGTCTGTGTTATTGTGTGTAGGTTATGTAATCTCTGTTTCAGCTTCTTCAGCGATTAAATAAGCATTATAGGGCAATTGCAAAGACTAGAATATAGGCACTACTTTGTGAGTACTAGTGATTAGACATTTTTAAACTTCAACTGTCCTCTGACTCAGTGACTAGGCAAATAAATGCTTTTAAGCTTGAGCCTTAATAAATGAGCAGCTTGAAACTGAACCGATTCTACTTCTCAGGTGTATTATTTCTCCCTGGAATTTTCGTCACTGGTAGTAGAGTGTAGTTACGTTCTAAGACAGTGCTAGCTGCAATGAATAAGGGAGAGAGCAGCCGAATCAATATGAAAACTCCAGTAGAAGGTTTGCTAGGACCCAGACAACCCATTATTTGAGAAGAATCTGTTTCCCTTTTTATCATAATGAAGGCAATAAAGGAAACCTGAGATTACCTAGTGATAACAAGTGGGAAATCCCTGGGTAAAGTATGTGTCCTTTGCCCACCTGTAGTCCAAAAGGTGAAAAAGTTAAATTACATAGGGAAAATAAACTCATTACTTTAGTAAATAAATTGAATGTGTTCCAGGTGAGCAAAGATATTATCTAACATTTCAGGAATTTTAAATGCCAAATTACCTTTAGCTAGATAGCTTGGGATTTCATAGAATAATTATGGAACAGATCTACACATGGATGCCTGTTTGTTTTTGTGCCAACAGGCAGACAGGAGATACTTATAAGTTTTAATCACAGAGCCTCTTCTGTGTAGCTGCAGCTGAATGTCAATTTAGCCTTAATCGAAAACTCGACACTAAACCTTATTAGAGGTATGTGCAGGTGGACATTTCCTTAAACACTTCTCACTTAAGCACTGACCTCTTTCTTGCTCAGGTTTGAAATGTTCTCCTGAATGATTCTCAAAACAATCCAGATTCCATTGTCACAATATTTGCTAATTTCTATTTATCTAGCTCTTTCTTTACGTTAAATAATCACATTTAATTTTTGAAGTACATTAATATTTACAGCAAAGAGTTTGCAGCTGCTTCTTAGAGTATACCAAGTTAGACCCAGATATTCTTAAAAGTCTTTATTCATAAATTACCTGGTTTCTCCTCTAGAAACTGATTTTGAATTCAGATTCTTTGAGAAGCAAACTTTAGCACGTTTAGGAATACTTGGTTTCACATTTGCCTCTTGTCGCTGCATCGTTGTTTTCTGAGTGTAATTCACAATGGACTCATTGCTATTATGCACCTCTTAAAAAGCACCTACATAGGCCTATCTGACAGATAATATCACATACTCACTAAAATGCATAACTCTCTCTTATCTTTTCTGGTTTTCTCAGTCCTCCTGTGAGTTCCTTTGTTTGTAAGGGGTTCATAAGTCTAAGCCCTCTGTACTCACATAAAAATATTCAAAACTTCTGTTTGTTATTTGCCAACAAGCAGGCAGGAGATACAGAGATATGGAAGATCCAGAGCCACGTAAGCTGCTGGATTTCTCTCTTTCCATCTTTCATCACGTGTTTCTCATTTTCTCATTGACTGAAGCAGCAGATGGTATCTAAGAGTAAGAGAAATCAATTTTTCCCATCAAAAAATGATTAGTTCTACCAAAAAACACATGGTAATGAGCAAAACCATAAACTGTAAACATAAAAATGTAAGAGATTTATAATACTTTAAAAATTAGACAATACTCAATAGTGTACAACCCGCTCCCTTGTTTAGGTTCACAACCTAATTGCTCATGTCACAAATATTTCTCTTCAAGAATTGGCAATGTGAAATCTTCACACAGGGTGGAAAATAACTTGCAGGAAAACAGTAAACAGCTACAAGAAAGTGTTTTCTGCATCCACCCAAAGAGTTGCTCAGTGAATCCAGGGACTTGTCTCTACGTTCTGAAGAATTTGATGGACATTCAGTTCCTTGTTCAATTCCAAGAATGAAGTAGGGGTGCTGCATGGACCAATACTTCTCTACTACATAAGGCAGTGAAACAAGCCCCCAATGTTATATGCCACCCATGCCTTCACTTATCACCCCAAAAATATCTTTCTCAACGCTGGTTGATTCAGTGATCTCTTCTGTCTGGCCTCAAGCTTTCCTAAGCTACATCCACTGTCTATCTACATAAATCCTCTACTCCTACTAAAATGATGTGCTCATTAGTTTGCTGGGGGCACCATAACAAAATACCACAGACCAGGGGGCTTAAACAGCAATTACTTTCTCACAGCTCTGGAGACTAGAAGTCCATGATCCTGAGGCCTCTCTCCTTGGCTCTCAGATGCCCACTTTCTTGCCGTGTCCTCACATGGTCTTTTCTCTGTGCTCATGTATCCTTGGTATCACTTTCTTCTTTTTATAATGTCACCAGCTAGATTGGATTAGGGCCCATACTAAAGGCCACATTTTAGCGTAATCACTTCTTTAAAGTTTATATCTCCAAATAGTCCCATTCTGACATATTGGGGGTTAGTGCTTCAATGAATAAATTTTAAGGGAACACCACCAGCTCATAAAACTTGCTCCACATTCTCCAATGTGCCTTATCTGTCCCATTTGCATACTTTCCTTCCTATCCAAAGTGAAATAATACCAAACACTTTCTTCTAGAGGTAGTCAAAATTTACTTATATTCAAAGTATAATTGAAGTTCCTTTTATTTTGTGAATTCTTCCTGGACTGTTCCAATACACTGAAGACCTCCTCTCTGTTTTCAAAGCAAATGCTATCTATTGTGTTCATCCAACATCCTTATAACATGTTTGCATTGCTTGTTTTCATAATTTTTACCTTTCTTTCTCTGTTGACATTTTCACTGGATTATATTTGGTTTCTACATAATAATTGTCAACAGTTCCAGGTAAGTATAACTCCATAAAACTAGGACAGATGCTGAAATTGTTCAATACTTTCTTTTTACATCTGTTTTTCCCTACTAAATGGTGATACCATGAAAATATTAGTATTATAATTAATAATAATTTTATTAAGAGCACAAAGAGATTTTCAAATTGCATGAGTACTTGAAGAATTTAAAAGGTTGTTTTTTCTTTAATTTAAATATTTTAAGTAGCCATATATTGATCAAGCAGTCTTTCACTTCTCTCTTCATGACTTTCTAAATTTCAATATGGATGTTTAAAGGAAAAAATATTTGGGGTTCACTTTTTAGAAAAGTCAATGGAAATTCCATTTTATTTGTAACAATATTACACAGTTGCTTAGTGTGCCTCAGAGGTCCCATTACTGAAATTACTGAAATTCATGAGGAGATAAGTGAAAGATTGTTTGATCACTATATGGTAGCTTAAAATATTTAAATTAAAGGAAAAGCAACTTTTCAAATTTGCAAGCATTCATTCAATTTGAAAACTATCTCTTTATGCTCTTGATTTATAAATTTGTATAGCCAAAAAAGAAATTGTACTGCATTTTATTTTTTTGTTTGCATTTTATTTTTTAAAAGTATTTTTATGACTTTAAACTCATTATCTGTAGAATAGTTATTAGTTTTATTAATTAATATAAATGTATGTCTTAATAAATGATAAATTTTAAAATACAAACAACTGGTTAATGAAACCATGCTTCAAAATGAGTGAGCTATGAAATATGTAATTTTTGATGCCCTGCTTTTAGCCATTTATATATTTGTTGAGTACCTTCTTCAAAGTTTAAAAAACTGGCAACACATGACCTAAATTCAATTCACAGATATGTTTTGTTTGGGAGGAATATTGTTCACCATTACTTAAAAATGTAAATGTATTAGCAAAGTTTATATGAAGTCTTGAAAAGAAGCATGGCCATCTACTGGAGAGTAGAGAGCAAAGCATGAGCTTGCTAGGTCAGTACTGACACCACCACCCCTGATTGTCTTGAATGTGAATTTGAGCTTTCTATCATGTGCATCTTGTTTTTGTTTTGCTTTCTTAAATTTATAAATCCAAACTATTTTATTATACTTTAACTGCTGGCCCCTACATTCATCTGAGTGTGTGGTTCCTGTTCTGTCTTATGCCAGGAACTATGCAGAGTCCAAGATAAAGAAATGTATAAAATTTTTCCCTGCTCCAGATATGCTCACAATCCAGTGGAAAAAATAATTAATTAATTAAAATATAATAAACCAGCGTATAAAGCCATATTCAAAATGCTATGGGAACACAGAAGAGAGAAAAAATTTCATTCACATGTTGCCTCTTTGTCCTTTCATTGAAGAAATATTACAAAGACAACATTTAACTCTTATGTCACATGTGCTGAAATAAAAAACACACGATATCAATACAAGTACCAAATTATAGCACAGGAACAATTTTCAGGCACATAAATTACTTTTGTTTCAGGAGCAAAAGGGTCATGAATACGAAAAGTGTTGAATTCTGAGACAATTTGTCATTATTAAAATTAGTGCTCTGTCAATCCAAAATCTCTGTTTCAGCAATCCTTCTGTGTTACTGCAGCTGCTGGTTGAGTTACCAGATCCATGTGGTCCAGGAGATCCAACAGCAGTGAATGGACTATACTTTTTAATCTGTAATAGCAGATTGTGATCTGTAATGGTAGACTGTCAGGAGATGCTACATGTTAAACACTCAAATCTCAAAGAACTGCTGTGACAGATAACCAAGGATGGAGCTGTTTTGGTACTGAGAAATGCACACTTGACAGGAATGTTTTTGTTCACAAGGCTATTCATGTATTTAAAAATATAGCCTTCTGACATGCAGATCAGATTTTGACAGCTTGGAAATTATAGGACATTTTGCTAGTTCAATAAAAAGAGTGAGGCCAGCAAAACCCATAGTTATATCAGCATACTGTATAAAGCAGAAAATAGGAAAATGGTAGACAGAAGTTTAAAAAATGGTGAAATGAAAAGATAATTTTTTCTTCATATCTGACCATTGCAAAACCATAAAGGTCACAAGTCACTGAGATGACTATCACACAGTAGGGTCATTTTAGCCGCCTGGCTCACTTTAATCAAAATTTCAGTACCCCTATTTTTAAATATGTATTTTGATATTATTTCTCAATCATGATGTTTCAATAGAGGAGTTATTCTAATATTCTTCATTTAGCATTAGGTGGAACACCATTCATATCCTTTACATGACTTCTTTACTAAAAGACAACAAAGAAAAAAAAACCAAACCACAGATACATTTAAATGAGAAACAATACCTCTTAAAAGTTAATTCAAATCAATATTATAAATGGATATTGATTTAACCCATGTTAAAGCAAGTTTTAACGTAGATATAAGCATTACCTATGTTAAAGTGTTTAGATAAAATAATTTTAAAGGTACTATATCACTGTGAGCTATTAGAGAACTATTATTGGAAAACATATGATTATATAATAAGTTTATTGAGAACTCTACATGTGCTACATTGAACCTTGCTTCCTGCAGGGTAGGGGATTCAATAAGACTATCTTAACCAGAATCCATAACTCTCTGACCACTTCTAGTTATAAGAACATTATAAATATTTTAAGTTGAAAGTTGTGACTTTAAACCCAAAGATTTTTCCTTCTCCCGATGTTGACTGTGTCTGCTTGTCTCCCCAGTAGCTTGGAGTTTGTGTAGGTGTGCACACAAGTCTACATATGGATGTGCAAGTGAATATGTCTGAGCGTGTATGTGCATGAGTGTACCTGCACGTGTGTGTGTGAAGAGTATATGTGTGAGTGTGCAAAGTCTGGTGTCTGTTCTTGGCAATGTATGTACTCTTTATTCATGAAATCCTTCTTGTTCTGGAGCCAACTTTTCTCAAATAAAAATAGGTACTGTAGCTTTCTTTGTTTTATGTCAGCATGACATATTTTTCTCCATCCTTCTGCTTTTAACCTGGTTGAGTCATATTTAAGGTGGGTTTCTTGTAGACAACATATAGAGTCTTGATTTTTTGATCCATTCTTATAATCTCTATCTTTAATTGTTGGATTTAGAACATTTACAATTAATGGGATTATTGATAGTTGGATTAGTAGCTACCATGTTATAACTGTTTTCTATTTGTTGCATTTGCTCTTGCCCCCCTTTCTTTTTTGGTCTTGGCTGGTTTTAATTGGACATTTTAAATGACTCCATTTTATTTCCTCTTTTAGCATGTCAATTATACTTCTTTTAAAAAGATTTTTAGTGGTGGCCCTAGAGTTTGCAATATACATTTTTAACTAACCTGTGATTACTTTCAAATAACACTGTACTGTTTCACATGCAGTGCAGGTACCTGTACCAGAGTATTCAGAATTCTCCCTTCCCATTCCTTATGACATTCTGTATCTATAAAGTGAGTAGTTTAAAGTATAAAAATATACTTTAAAACACTGAAAATATTGTTAATTTACAGAAAGTACTTTGAGATAATTTCAGTCTCTGTCTACCAGTCATTACTAAGAAATCCCTTGTTCCACTTCTCTTCCATTCCGTTACTTTGGCAAATCCCCAATTCTGGAAGAATTCAACTGTCTGCCCCCTTCAGATCTATAGCTGGCTTCTAACTGACAAAATACTGGAGAATATCATACAGCTTGGAGTCTCTGTAAATTTATGTGGTCTCAACAGACCCTTCAGAACAACCATAGCAAGAGCCTGTGCTTCCCTTTTTAACTTTCTCTCTGGTTCCCTGTAGCCACTGTTTTAGAGCTTTTGTTTCTCAATCTTTTCTTCTATTCGTTCCTCTATTGTTTCCTATTTTGGTAAAATTGTTCTAGTATCCAGCCAGTTACCTAAGCCAGAAAACTGAGTGTCATCTTTGATCGCTTCTTTGTTTCACTTTTCACATATGATCAAACACAGATCATTAGAGATTCATTATTTTTTCCATCTTTATAGAGATATAATTGACATATTGTGTAAGTTTAAGATGTACAACAAGGTGATTTGATACACATACATCACAAAATGATTACCACTGTAAGGTTAGTTAACACCTCCATCACCTCACATAATTATCATTTGTGTGTGTGTGCGTGTGCATGTGTGTGCGTGTGTGTGTGTGGTGAGAACAATTACGATTTGCTCTCTTGGCAACTTTTGAGTATATAATAGAGTATATGGTACGGTATTGTTAGCTATAATCACTATGCTGTCCATTAGATCCTCAGAACTTATTCCTCTTATAGTTGGAAGTTTGTATCCTTTGACCAACATCTCCCCATTTCTCCCACCTCAGAACCCCTGGTAACCACCATTTTACTCTCTGTTACTATGAGTTTGACTTTTTTAGATTTTTTTAGATTCCACATATAAGTGATATCATATAGTATTTGTGTTTCTCTGTTTACCTTATTTCACTTAGCAGAATGCCCACGAAGTCCATCCATTGTTTTAAATGGCAGGATTTCCTCCTTTCTCATGGCTGAATAATATCCCATGACCTCCATGTCTTTGGGGTCAGTTACTGGAAGATTATTGTGATCCTTTGGTGTTTCCTTGATTTTTCACGTTCTTTGAAGTCTTGCATCTCCGTCTTCACATTTGAAGTAGTAATCACCTCCCCCAGTCTTTACTAACTGACTTTGGGAGAGAAATACCTTCCTTCAGCCCTGCTAGAGATTCTGAGGTTTTCTCAGCCCTTCTTAAATACACTTTCTCCACACTTCTTCTCTCTTTTGAGAGAGTTCTTAATTGTATGCCTTCTCTTGATCCTGTAACGTACCAGGATGGCTTCTGACAGTCTCCCTTTTGCTTTCCCAGGGGTGGAGCTAAAGCTGAAATTTGTAGTCTCTTAATAGGCCTGTCTCCCTGCGCATGTTCATTAGCTGTCTGCCGAGGCTCCTGCTGCCCTTGGCGCGTGCACGGAGAGCCGGCCACAGCGTAGAAGTGTGTGTGGGTGAGGCGTGCAGGGCTCTGGGGTTTCCTGTAGGCCATGTGGGGGAATCTGCAGACAGGCATGCCCAGAGGCTTCTGGATGGGCTTCTTGATGGAGTCTGAGAAGCAGTTAGTAGGATCCACAACCTTTGAATCCCTCTGAGAGCCTTATCTGCCGCTCTCCCAGCCTCTTCCCACCTCCCAGTCATACAGCTCATGGCTCAGGATGCTGGATGGAGTGAGAGACACGTAGCCCTCTTTGGCGGCATCCTGCGTAGCTGGGGAAGCTGGGTGCTCCTTCACCAGCTTTCACTTTCCCCTCAGGAGGAATCATGGGTTGAGAAAATGTCTCTTGGCCCTGAACTATGCTGTCTTGGGGGAAAGGCGATGTGCGGTAACCTCAAACTCTTCCTCTTACCCTCTCCAATGCATCCAAACTCATTTTTTTCTTTTCTCTCTAACGGTGATGTGTTGGAATTTCTCCACTGGAATCTGGACTTCCACAAGGGCTCTCTCATCAATGGGTGATTGTCTAAGACAGTGTTCTCCAGGGACCCCTGGACCGAACCCAAGAGGGGCCGGACTCAGTTCATAGGCCACTGCAGGGACCACAGCTGGGACTGAGGTCTGTATGCCTATTAGTCTCCCCCCACCAACACACACACACATACACACACACAAACACAGGTGGGATAGACTCCTTCTATTTCCCTTGGCATGTGATGCTGGATCCCACAGCTCTCTCAAAGGTACTTTGGTCCATGGATGTATGCCAGATTGTTATTGTTTGAAGAAAGACACAAATAAGGGGCATCTTATTCAGCCACATTGCTGACATCACTGCTGGAGATTGATTATCTTAATATCACTCGAATCTATTTAATTTCTCTCCTTTCCCATGGCCACTGGCCAGGTCATCATTATCTCCCAATCATATGCCTAGAAAAACCTCCTAAATGACTCCTGACCTCCAATCTTCACCCTTTTTCATAAAGCACTCAGGATATATTTCCTAAAATGCATATCTGACTCTCTCTCACCCCTACGCAAAATCTGTCAGTGTTTCTCCATTGTTCTTAGGATTAAAGCCCAAACCCTTCAAGAATTTAAAAGATTGATATGACTGGTCTTTTCTTTTCTCCTGCTACCTTACCCCTTTGCATGGACTACATTGCATTTTTAGTTTCTGGAATGTAAACTTTCACCAACACAGTTCCTTCTTCTAACACATGACCTCAGCCTCATGTCACCCACTCCTACTCCAATCCATTCTCTCACCTGAAGTGTCCCTAACTCATCACTTTTCAGATCTTAGCTCCAAGGTTCTTTTTTTTTTTCCAAGAAGCCTTCCACAAGTCTTAGATCAATGCCCAACTGCCTGCATCTGTGTGATGTCGTAGAGCAGGGAATTTCCACATCACATTGTATTATAATCTGCTATGTTCTTTTCTATATCAACACTTAATCCTAGACTCCTTTAGGCAAAAACTATTCATAAGTTATTCACAATTATATTTCCGGTTCCTAATAGACTGGCACTTAGTAGGCATTTAATAAATATTTGTCAATTGCTTGATTGTTTGAATAAATAAAAATTACTCTTTTTCCCCCTGAAAACTGTTGAACTCTGATACTGTTAGTGCAGCTTACACCAATCACTAATGGACATGTTTTCTCTACCCAGGGGCTGAACTGCCCGTGATTATTTGCAGGGTTATGAATTTGCACTTCAATGACTTTTATGTGGCATCATTGCAACATGGTTGGAAAGGATATTTGATGTCTTGAAAAGAGAGTAGTGCTAAGTAGCTCAGATGGAAAGCAGCTTTGGTAGTTTGTCTTTGTGTAAAATGGTAGATCTTTTTTCAAAATCAGGGCATTCTAAAAGGCAATTACTGTCACATCTAAAACCTCAGTTCTGACTTAACTATTAAAGCAAGACAAAACACAAATATATGCAATAACAATATGGTTGTGAGCATGTGTTGCCTTTTAATGACTTAGGCCTCTATTAATGTACAAGAGAAATGGAGAGCTAAGCTCCTACTCACTGAAATAGAGCAGGAGCCTTCTGTTCTCTGTTAGAACAGCTGCCCTATTTCCGGCTGCTTTGACGAAATCACTGCCCAACTTATTTATTCAGGAGGATCAGTGTTTACACTCTAGTTGGTCTTGAATCAAAACAGTTCTGATTTGTTAATAATTCACTAACCAAATATTATGACTGAAAAACTGGGACACTGGTAAATAATCAGATGCAGAATGGAACTTCTGTTGCATTTAGTCTGATAATGGAAATGGAAAACACAAAAAAAATGTAATTTAGCCGTTCATTGTATCCTGTTAAATGCCAGCTGTTTTCAGGGATTGAGGATAGAATGTTTTGGTTTTCCCCTCACATCTTTAGAATATGGGAATAATTGGAAAGCAATTAAGTTATTTCACATTTTCTACTAGCAAAAGAAGTGTATGGTACCAAGGATTCATTTGTTTATTCAATAAATATTTGTTGTGCGCCTAGTATTGCCAAACTTCTTACAAACCCTGAGGAGATAGCAGCAGTAGAGTGTCTAGACACAGAGAGTTTACATTCTAACACGGGAGTGAGGAAACAATAAATAACCAAACAAATACATAATATGGCAAGCGGTGAGTGCCTTTAGGGGCAAGGGAGAGGGCTGGAGGCGCTCTTTGATTTAGGTTGCATAGGGGTAAAGCAAAGCAGACTTCAGCTCATGGCACTACTACCCTTGAGTCCTGTCTCTAAAATCTCCTCATGGCACTTTTTGAAATGAAACAAAGGATTCTATTTAACAATCTCCTCCTATACTGATTTTTAACTGCAGCTGTCAGAGGTGATTCTGGGGGATAAAATTTGCATTTATTAAGAAATTACATGAAGACTACAAAAGAGCTTCATATATTAGGTATCAAACTTAGTGATTTTTACTCTGGTGTAAATATACCCAACGTTTTCTGTTTTGACTAGAAATCAAAGTAATTATTATAAGCACCATATATGCAGTTATTTCAGCGGAACAAAGAAACACCGACTTTGCTTCCAAAAGATATTATTATCGCTGAGATATATATCAACTAATTTAAAATTATATTTGATATGTTAACTACTCCATAGTTACCTTAATTGAATGTGCATAATGATGATAAATTTTATACAATGTTTTTCATTTTACAAAATATTTTGGAATTCCCCAACTCATTGGAGCATCACGTAGAACTGTAAAGTAAGGTATTGTTTCCATTTACAGTAGAAAAGTCAGAGATTCAGATAAATTAATTGATATGGTAAGGCAGAGACAGTCCTCAAACCCAGGCATTCTGGTTCCAAATTTCACATTGCTACTGTCCCACTGTGTGCAAACCAAACCAATGTGAATTATAACAGCAACCCAAAGTCTTTTCTCTATATTTTCTGACTTATGCAATAGAGACTCCCAGGATAATATTTTAATTACTAACTCTTTTGGTTTTTAAACTGTTTGATTAGCATTATTTTCTTCATTAAACCTGCTCCAAATTAAAAACAAAGGTTTAGTTTGGGTTTTTTCTGTTTGTTTGTTTTTTACACACCCAAGAAAAGTCTTCCTTTTAATAGTCAAGGGTGTGGGGTATTAAAACATCAACTAAGAATAGTAATTAATTATAAATGCCTGTGGTGATGCACATCTTACTTGAAACCACATTGAAAGTCACGTGGAACAAAAGAGCTCCCTCTGCTTAGTGGTTTAGTTTCACTTAAGTTTCCTGAGTGGTTGAATCAATAGATTCAGTAGAGTTCAGTTTACTCAGTAGAGATTTAAAGCCATGAACTAAATCATTCCTACTTTTTTCCTGTCCATCTGCCCTACAGATGGTGAGATATGTTTGATTTTGGAGCTATTCTTTGCATCTCTTTCTTCCTTTTGTTCTCTTCCTTCCTGCCCACCTGCCTTCTTCCCTCCCTCCATGCTTCCCTCCCTTCCTTCGTTCCTTTCTTCCTTCTTTCTTTCCATTCTTTATTCCTTTCTTCTTCTTCTCCTCTTTTTCTTTCTCCTTCTAAGAGTAGTTCTTAGAGGGATATACCTTGAAGGGTCTGTTAAAATCAAACATGTTTCTTTAAGATTGGAAGGTTGGGGTTACTTTTAATTTCTATAACACATTTATATTAAGAAATATGCTAATCTTTGCAATTGAAATAACCATTTCTCTCTTCAGTAGGAATTATCTTGAAATGTTCAGAGTCAATAATCAGTTGAAATGTATGTGTGTAGAAATATAAATATTGAAATATTGACTTTTATTTCTTATACTTCTAAAAAATTTTAATACATAAGTGAAATTTTATGTTGGATCAGTTCTAGGAAAAGTACACAAAGAAATGTTAGTTTTAACCTAATATTGTTACAAATAAAATCTACCAGGTAATTAAAATGATAGAAGGAGAAAAAGCAGAAAATAGAAGTTAGATGAACTTGCTGCCAAAGTCTCTGGCAGAACACTGGATGTGAGAGAGCACTGATTCTGAACTCGCATGCCCAACTTTGAGCACTGATTTGCTAGGATTTCCTCTATAGTCTCAGAAAAATCACTTAAACCCTTTGATCTTCATTTCCTTTTCTTTAAAAATTAGGATGAGTTCTTAGTACCTAATCAATACAACAAAAATGAACATAAAATCCCATGGCAAAGTTATTAAATAAATTCACATTAAGATTCAACAACATCATGCGTTTAAAAAAGATCAATCATTGACCAATCATTCAATATACAATACATTTTTTAAAAAATAAACTTGTATATCTCAATAGTGAATTCCAATCTAATGATGGGTTTTAGATTGAGTGGCAGAGTAATATAATTATATTAGGTTTGGGCAAATATTCCTTACTCTTGGCATCTGAAGACATAGATGTATACATATACCAGCTTATTAGTTGCCCAGGACCAAAAAGTAGTACCTGGGGGGCCTCTAATTATTTCACAACAATTATGTCATTGGTGTTTGAATCTGGAAATGTACCGGCATACAAATTGGTAATGTTAAGCATAATCTGACTCTTAGTATCTTTTGTCCGGTTCCAGCCTATATTCAGAACAAATGAAGACATAAAATTGCCTTTTATAGGAAAAATATGAGTATGATGCCAAAGCACATAAGATGAGCCATCAAAGATGCCTTCCCCTTATTTCTGTCTGTCTTCACATTTTATGAGAACTAAAAGCCTCATCAATAATTTAACAAACTAATGGACATATTTTTAGACACAATGGACTCTTTCTGAAAAGCGGTACACTGACAGGGCCACAGAGGCAAAAATGGAAACTAACTGCTAATATTTAATGTTTATCTTGAAAAGTTCTGTGCTGTGTCATGAGCACAGGGCAAGCTGCCTTAAAACAGAGTACAGCTCTTCTTGCTCTGCAAAGCTATTGTTTCTGTATTTGTTATAATCATGTGTTTTTCCTATGAGCTATGTATCCAACAACTCTGTAAATGATTTCATTTTTAAAGGCACTATGAGGCACAGAACTGATATCCAAATATTTAATGTGTACTTTAAATAAGAATACATGCTCTAAAAAGATTTTAAATTCTAATTTAAGATACTATACTTGATATTCTGGTTGTGGATATTAATATCCATACAATTTACAATGACATTGTGCTTGTCATACAAGTAGGAAAAGCCAGAAAACTATTCTGGTATTGGCAGTCTGAAAATATTTTAGCTCAATTTGGAGAGGGTTGATGCTTCATTTTCTGGATAAAATAAAGCCTTTTTTTTTAAATTTTATTTTTCCCTTTTTCCTTTATCCTTTCTGCTTAGTAAGAGAGGCAAAGTAAAATGCTATACAAAACAATTGTATGACTTGCAATTAAAGACTCAGAAGAACAGCCACCTGCCCACATTTACATAATATTGATACTATCCTGTTTGTCTCTACAACAGGCAGTGCTTTTACCCACATTTAAAGATTATCCTTAGAGTTCCATTATTTTTATGCAATTCCCTATTATCAAGATTTATACATCACTTTATTTAAAACCTCCTTTTTCCTTGGACTATAGACACATCATTAAATGGATTTATTCCACAGGTAATGATCTTCCTAAATTTAGTGCATGCATATTGCATCTGACATTGAGAAATGCTGTTATATATTTTTAATGAATAATTAGACTATGAGAGTGCCTTCAAGATTGGTTTTTAATTTTTACAAGGTAAAAGGAAGAATTTAGATTTGTTTCTTGTTCGGTTATAATGGAGTTGAGAGTGTTGAGAGTTGAGGAAGGGGCATATGTAGCAGCGTCAATGAAAAGGTGGGGGGCAGCCCAGAGGCCAGCTTGGTGACAGAAGCCCGACCACGGTGACCCCTCTGGAAGGCCTGCTGCAGGTGGCCTGCTGACATTAGCATTTGGTATCTTATTCTTAAACTCATCCATTGAACATGGTGTCATTGCCCATCTTTATCATGTGAGAGGTAAACTGCTGCTGTCCGAATCCATGCAGATCTCTGAGCTGCAATATTTCAGGGTACAGTGGGTTTGCATCTGCAAACCATTTGCACCAATGTAGCACAGTCATACCTTTTCTAGATGGTGCTGTGGGGAGTATTGAGCCAGAATAGTCTTACTGTATCCTTAAGGAAATAACAATCAAAATAAATAAATAAATAATAACACAGAGTAAGTGGAGGAACATACACTGTCATATAAAAAATAATAGCGGACGTCCCTGCTGGCGCAGTGGTTAAGTATCCGCCTGCCAATGCAGGGCACACGGGTTCAAGCCCTGGTCCGGGAAGATCCCACATGCCGTGGAGCAAATAAGCCCGCGTGCCACAACTACTGAGCCTGCGCTCTAGAGCCCACGAGCTATAGCTACCGAGCCTGTGAGCCATAGCTACTGAGCCCGCGTGCCTGGAGCCCGTGCTCCGCAACAAGAGAAGCCACTGCAATGAGAAGCCTGTGCACCGCAACGAAGAGTAGCCCCCGCTCGCCGCAACTAGAGAAAGCCCACACGCAGCAACGAAGACCCAACGCAGCCAAAAATAAATAGATAAATGAAAAAAAACATTAAAAAAATAGTAATAATAATAATAGCAATATACTATGTCTGTGAAAAATTATTTGCAAATATTTCATACTGCATTTCTTTCAACTTCCCTTATTTATGCTTCAAACCACATCCATTCTTAATTTGTCTTATTCTTCCTACACTCTCTGAATAAGTTTTGCTTTTTTTTTATAAACAAGCCATGTGGCCAGAAATACTAAAACTAAAATGTTCTGTCTGCACAATAGCTGCTTTTAGCAAGTCAGATATGCAGTTAAGCTGTGCTTGCAGAACCTTTCTTCTGAAAGTGCAGTCAATTGACCATGTGCCAGCACTAATATATTTCTAGCCAGTAAAGCATGTACACATGCTACCCTGTACACAGTGATTTCAACTGTTGTGGCCAGGATGCTCATCTTTTTTCTCGGCAAAGGAACATTTAAATGCAGAAGGATGCCTCAGCTTAGAACCATGCAACATCTCCAGACCCTGCTTTCTTCCAAAGGTGGATTTTCCGTTTGCCCTGCATCAGTGTTATACTTCCTTCAGAAAGCAAGGCTTGTTCTCTTTAAGAGATTCTGGGTAAATGACTTAGAATTAGTGGGCCACAAAATCATTTAGAAACGTTATGGCAATACCCTAACAAAATGGTATACATCTGCCCATGATATAAAAATAATTTTTACAGTATTCTTCAAGTAGTATTTTTATTTACAATTTTGTCCGATTTTAGACACTTACAGGTGCCTTAAAGTTCCATCTTAAAATAACAGTGCTAGAGGGCAGGTGGCAGATTTCTAGGACGTTATTGTATTTCTTCAGGCATTCAGGCGCTAGCCTGGTTTTTCAGTCCCAAGAAACTATAATTATCACGGAGAACACTGCTTACACTGTCTTATTTCTTAATTACAGTAGCAACATGAGATAAATGCATACTTATTGGGATCAAACGCATATTATTTGGTGGTGATTACAAAGAAGTTCTCATGACAAAGATTGCAATTATATGGTCATCAAGTACTGATACTATGTTATGTTCTAAAAACTCTATAATTAAGTCCTGCCAAGAGGGCACTTCCTATTTGAAAAAAAAGAAAAAGAGCTTAAGAGTGAGAGAGAGTTTGCTCAATGTAAAAATCAGTGACATAGTTACCCTGGGCCTGTTCAAATGATTCCACATGAATCTTAAGATCATTGTATCAGCTAGCATTTGAGGGCTTTAATTTCAATTTCTATCTAAACAAGCTACATAAAGAATATTCTTTAAAATAGCTTTTCTCTTTTTTTGACCTTTAGAATAAAAAGCTTTGAATATACCCCGGGGAGGGGGTGGGGGGGAATGGACTGGAAATATGATAGGAGTGATACTGCCTTCAAAGATAAATTTGCCGTCTGTCAGTAAAATTCTTTTCAAATATTATAATACGTTGTCTGAAAAGTTTTCATGTAAGATTCCAAAAATAATTTATGTTCAGTCATTCTGATTTAAAAAAAATGACTTTAAGTTGCCAAGATAATACTTCCATAAATTTTCCACTTTCTTCTATAAATAGATATTCTTTGTCTTTTATTTTCAAAACGGCAAATGGAAAACGATGGATTTCAAACTCTATACATAAAACTATTTGGGTGAAGGTTTCGGATATATCATGTGTCAGATTTGCCTAGGTTTTAAATTCTGCTCTGCCATTGACTAGATGTGAGACTTGAACAAATTATTTCACTGTGCCTCAGTTTCTTCATCTGTAGAAGGGAACAATAACTGTACCTACCTTGTAAGATTGTTGTGAGGACTTAACCATTTCATACATGTAAAGGGCTTAGATTTATGCCTAGCACATAGTAAGCGCTATATACTTTTTAGGTGATATTTACGGGGAATAGGCCAAGTTCTCCCACTCTCTTCCCCACCTTCAACCTTGGTGAGGAGTATCTTTAATCATCTTAATGGGCTTTCCCCAGAGGATCCTTTTCAGCATTCTAGTAAAGGGCATTCCATGAACCTGATACCTTTGACTTACACTACCTTATCAGAGTGTTGTTTTTTTTAATTCTTGTGCAAACTAATGCTCTATTATTTTTTCTTCTAGTTTTATTGAGATATAATTGACATACAGCAGTGTATAAGTTTAAGGTGTACAGCACAATGATTTGACTTAACATACATTATGAAATGATGACCACAATAAGTTTAGTGACCATCCATCATTTTATATAGATACAGAATTAAAGAAATTAGAAAAGAAATATTGTCTCCTTATGATGAGAACTTAGGATTTCCTCTCTTACCAACTTTCGTATATAACATAGAGCAGCGTTTGTTATCTTTATCGTATTGTGCGTCACATCCCTCATAGTTATTTAGCTTGTGACTGGAAGGTTGTACTTTTTGACTGCCTTCATCCAATTCCCCCTCCCCCAGTACCCACTCCCCGCCACCGGCTCTGGTAGCCACAGATCTCATCTCTTTTTCTATGAGTTTGTATATTTGTTTGTTTGTTTGTTTTTGAGGTATAATTGGCCTACCACACTATATTAGTTCCTGGTTCACAACATATTGATTCATTATTTCTATACATTTAAAAATGACCACATGATAAGTCTAGTTACCATCTATCACCATACAAAAATATTAATTATTTATTGACTGTATTGCCCACACTGTACATTTCATACTCATGAGTCATTAGACCACATAAAAAACAAACAAACAAGTTTTCTTGAGTTTGATTTCATTTCAACCTGTATACATATCTATACCGAAAAAGGTCTGGAACAGTTTTTTAATTTTAGAACTGGTCTAATTCTGGTTCTTCTCTGGGTTGGGAGTTATTAGCTTATTGGATTTGATAGTTCTGATTCCACAATGGGGAAAACACTGATATGTAAAGTAATACTATACTTTTAATGAGCAGTGAGGGGATGCCAATCCCAATTTCCATTTTTATTTTAAGAGTGAGCTTAAGAGTGACTTTGAAATAGAAATCAAATGTGTGGCTTTCTACCTGTATTAGTCTTTGCAAGCTGCCATAATAAGACACCACAGACCGGGTGGTTTAAACAACGGACATTTATTTTCTCCCAGTTCTGGAGGCTGGAAGTCCGTGATCGAGGTACCAGAAAATTCAGTTTCCGGTGAGACTTCTCTTCCTGACTTAAAGACCGCTGCCCTCTGGCTGTGTTCCCAATTGGCCTCTTTTCTGCGCATTGCAGGGTGAGGGATAGAGACAGAAAGAGACAGAGAGAGAGGGAGAGAGAGAAAGAGAGAGGGAGGGAATGCACGGTGGTGTCTGTTTCTTTTCTTATAAGGACATCAGACCTATCAGATTAGGGTCCCACCCTGATGACTTCATTTAAGCTTAAGTACCGCCTTAAAGAATCTATCTTTGAATACAGTCACATTGGGAGTTACGGTTTCAACATATGAATGTGGGTGCAGTGCACACAATTCTGTCCATAACACCCCACCTGAAATGATAATTGTACTTCTCATGAAATTCAGTGTTTAGGTGAGGTACTTCCTAGAGCGTCTATGCCACTTTTGAGCATATGCATATGATATTTACGGTCATTTTTATTTTATTTTTCAGATCAGCATTTTCATGACTCATTTGTCAAACTACGGGAATGACCGCCTAGGGCTGTACACCTTTGTGAACTTGGCCAACTTCGCGCAGAGCTGGACCAACCTGAAATTGCAAACTCTGCCTCCAGTGCAACTAGCCCACAAGTACTTTGAGCTCTTCCCTGAGCAGAAAGACCCTCTCTGGCAGGTAACACTGCACGTTCTCTCCTGGGCTGAAAGAAAAGAAACTAGCAATTTGTGAGTGCTGAGTTTGTGTTAGGAGCTCTGCTGGAGATACTAAAACTGTCATTTAATGCAAACTTCTTTTTTATCCAATAGTTTCATTCTCTTCAATAATATTTTTTATTTGTTTTATGGATTAAGTGTTCTCATTTTGGATTTGTTTTTCTGGGATTTTGTTAGTTGGTCAGTCAGTTTGGAAGTTTTGCATTGAGGATGTTGTTTTATTGTTTTTTTCTCAGAGCGAATCACTTTGACTTGCATTTAGTGTGGGCACTAACTAGCAGTAAAATGGTTAGGCATTGGGTATCTAGGAAGATAGAAACCAAGGACCACCTTATCTAAGAGTGTAGAACTAGACCCTGATATGTGTGTGTACAACACAGATAGTCTAAATAAAAAAGGGAAAAGCAATTTTTACTTCATGCTCATACAGGTTCTATCTTTAAGATGTCTTTGTGCGGTTTTTTTTTAATCTAATCTTTTGCTAGGATCATATCTATTAATAAAGAAGGAATTGTCAGTTTTAGGATTGCTTTTATGAATAATTCAACTTTATGTGGGAGCTACTGAGCCTCAGTGCATGAAAATGTAAATGAGCTGCTTCTTACCATTTATCTAGGAAAATGCCACCTTCCACTTTCTCGGTTCTTTATGCATCAGATTACATTGACCCTCACAATCGATAAGCTGGCTGCAGAGAGCAGATCATATGGTCTCCTGCTAAGTAGTCAGCAGAGGGCTAGCATCCTCGTTAATGAGAAATCACTGCAAAACAGACTTTTTACCATCCTCTCTCCCTCTCCTGTGTTTCTATTCCATAATTCGTATTACATGCCCCTCTGTGTCTATATGGTCAGGAATTCATCCACCATATGTTTATTGAGCATCTACTATGTATAAGGCAAGGCTAGTTGCTCTTGAGAATGCAAAGAAGAACAAAATGCAATATTTTCTCTCAAAGTCAGCAGAACATTTCCTTGTTATTCTTATTCACTGCTATATATTTCAAAATGTGTTTTAAAACTGCTACAGTAAGTCATACTTTATTTTGATGATTTATTCAGCAGCTTGACCAGCTATATGTTTGGTGTATATATTAGGTAGATGAATAAATAGATAAAGACATAGTTCTTGTAGTGTATATAGTCACACCACGTAGATGTTGAATTTCATAAAGGCAAAGCTTTGTCTCCCATAAGTGGTAGTTACTCAGAAGTGCGCACATACTTATAAAATTGATAAATCATTGATAGTAAATCAATTCTTTTTTCACACATGTTTATTTATAAGATATCTATAATTCATGGTTACAGTAACAATGAAAAGTAAGCAACTTAACAAATGTGGCAGACAGATGATCAAAAAATGAGTCAGTGGCCCCAAGCTCTACTCTTTCTTTTCCTTCATAAAAAAAAAAAAAATGCTTTTTTTAATGAAGAATTTGTATTTCTTAATATTGTGTGAGTTTTTTAAAAATAAAGAATTGTATTTATTGATATTTTTGGTATCAGTGACACTGTTCATTTTGTTAGGGAATGAATATAATCAAAGACATGCCAGCTCCAATAAGATTTGGTTAATATGATGATTTTATTTTATTTTATTTTACTTTATTTGTTTTTTATTAATTTTTATTGGAGTACAGTTGCTTTACAATGTTGTGTTAGTTTCTTGCTGTACAGCAAAGTGAATCAGTCATACATATACATATATCCACTCTTTTTCAGATTTCCTTCCCGTTTAGGTCACCACAGAGCATTGAGTAGAGTTCCCTGTGCTGTGCAGTAGGTTCTCATTATGATGATTTTAAATATGATGATCTAATGCTTGTTAAATATGAAATACTGTGCTAGTTGATTGGGGGTATAAATGAAAATTAGAATGAGAAAGTAGAATTATTCCTTGAGAACTATGTTACTTTGGAAGACATGAGAACATATACATACACAAATAAAACATTTGTGAGTGTGACTATTTTAATTTTGAATAGCATCACAGAGGTAAATTCCTAGGGAGTTCTTAATAAATGACACAATTAATCAGAAGAGGCTTCAGAGAGTTCACAGATTTTTGTTATTGTTGTCATATATATGTCTATTATAAAAACAGCTTATTATAAGAGTATTTAAGTAACACTCAAGAGTAAATGTTTACTAAAAGACTCCTGTTTTATCACATGAATTATATCCTTTATATGGTTTCCTTTTTTAAATTTATTCATTTTATTTATTCCTTTTTTTTCTTTCTTTCTTTCTTTTTGGCTGTGTTGCGTCTTCATTGTGATGTGTGGGCTTCTCACTGTGGAGGCTTCTCTTGTTGCGGAGCACGGGCTCTAGGTGCGCGGGCTTCAGTAGTTGTGACACATGTGCTCAGTAGTTGTGGTACACGGGCTTAGTTGATCCACGGCATGTGGGATCTTCCCTGACCAGGGCTCGAACCCGTGTCCTCCGCATTGGCAGGCGGATTCTCAACCACTGCGCCACCAGGGAAGCCCTATATGGTTTCTTTTGACTGAAAAATAAAGTTGCAAACATTTCCCATTAACAAAAGTGCCATAGGGCTTCCCTGGTGGCGCAGTGGTTGAGAATCTGTCTGCTAATGCAGGGGACACGGGTTCGAGCCCTGGTCTGGGAAGATCCCACATGCCGCGGAGCAACTGGGCCCGTGAGCCACAGCTACTGAGCCTGCGCATCTGGAGCTTGTGCTCCGCAACAAGAGAGGCCGCGACAGTGAGAGGCCCGCGCACCGCAATGAAGAGTGGCCCCCGCTCGCCGCAACTAGAGAAAGCCCTCGCACAGAAACGAAGACCCAACACAGCCAAAAATAAAAAAATAAATTTAAAAAAAAGTGCCATATATTCTCAAATATATATAAGAAAGAAAACAAGGAATAGAAAGCAAAATAGCAGTTAAGTTGAACAGGGAATTATTCACATACATGAGATTTTGAGAACAGTAGACTTACTGAAGCAAATCTGATAAACTTTGCCAGTCATAAAGGGTGTCAGAAAACTGCAAATGATCAAGTAAAGATAAAGTGCATAGTACTTTTGAGTTCCTTTCCCTGGTGGTTTTCTCGTCTTCTCATATTTGTATTTATAACATCAAGTAAAACAGCTAAAGGCGTTATCATCGTGTCCTTTATACAACATGAATTTAATTTTACAAAAAACACTTAAGCATAACCAGCACTAATTAAATGTTTTATAGCCCATTCATCACAACCCTACAGATTTAGCATCGATTAATATTATGTGTCTCTGCCATTGCTATACATTCTCTAAATTAAATGTCGCAGGTACTTTATTGTATTTATAAACATGCCTTTTTATTTAGTGCATTTCACTTTTCAAAAGTTATCTTTCCTTAGATTTTCAATTCACACTTTTTTATTACCACAAATAAAAAGAAAACGTGCAAAATGATAATCTTAACATCTATTTAATTTCCTTTGGTTCCTTATGTAAATTTTCATTAGCACCAACTACCATATATGTGAAAACTGCTTTGTTACCTAATTAAAAAGTGCAATATGAATATCTGTCAATGGACAGCATGGTAAGTACAATGCAGAATGTATGTGCTGCCTTCACTGGAAGCGGAGTCTTTCGGAGTTATTTAACATGAGAGTATGTGCTGAGGACACACACGGACCTCTATCCCTAGAGTACGTCCTCCTCAGTATAGCTCCTGGTGTGTAAGATTCTTAAAATTATACTCATGGATTTCTGTTAATTCATGTCCCTTTTTGTTTGGGTAGAATAATCACTACAAAGCATAAAAGAATAAGGTTTCCTCTTTTTATTTTTTTTTTAACTCTTATTATAGAAACCAAAACCACAACATGGAGGCAGTTGGAAGGTCAGATTCTTGCACATTCACTAATCAATGCTTTTAAGCTCTCAAGCTGTCAGGTTAGCTCAGTCTCAATCTTCAGTCAGTCACTCCAGAGTCTCACTATCAATAAACATGCCAAGCGTGATGTGGATTCCTGCTTGCCCGTGTGACCAAGAGTACGCTCAAAGAGCTGCAGTTTCTCTCTTTCCAAGCCAGTGTCTCCAGGATTAAAGAACTAGGGAAGTAAAGCCACAGTGTGCTGACCTTAGGGAGTTAGCACCTTAGTTGATTCTAGCTGTGAAATCATCCAACTCCAGCTTAGAGATGATGAGATTTGAATGTCTGTGACATAAACAAATCACAAGGTCTAGTGACATACACACTGTAGATTCTATTAGTTTGTGTCTACTGAAGGAATGCTGACACAGATAATTACAGATTGTAAGAGCAGGAGAAGTTAGGGACATCTAGACCAACTTACTCATTTTAGACACCTAAGGAGGTGAAATGTCTTGTTCTAAGTCACGTGGCTTATTAGGGACAAGTCAGGACTAAAGCTCAAGTTGCCTTATTTCTAATCCAGTGTAGTCCCAACCATATCAAGATGGTAGTTCTACATTTAGAAAAATAAATCTACTTCCACCATCGACTGTCTGTGTAGAATGAAATATCAGGAATACCTTGTGACTTCTGAAGAATCTGATGGGGTATTCAGTGTGAGTTTTTGCAACCTATGCTTCTGAAGTACCTACATAATAAAAAGAAAGGTCTTTGCCTTCATGTAATTTACAAACCATAATAGCTTCTGGTTATGTGAACAAAATGGCATCAAAAATTTGTCTTCATATTTTTTTCCTCTCTTTTCCACTCTATACCTTATTTATTCCTCTATTACTGCACTTACCGTATGGTATTGCAGTCACTTGTGCTTGTCATACACCAGCTCATGCAAACCTTAAGGAGTGAGACTGTGTTTATTCGTTCATGTTTGCAACCTAGAACCTAGCATAGTACCATAGCTACTGTCATTAAAATCTCACGAATGGAGAAGCAAAAGCAGAGGGATGTGTGTGCCCAAGGAACAGTAACAGTGGCACACTTGTTTCCTGGGGAGGAGTAGGCATGCAATGGGACATAACCTTGAGGAGCACATACAAGCCAGTCAGGAAAGCTTTGCGAACTACCATAGCAATTTGGGTTTGATAGGCAACAAGGAGCAACTATCTGTGTGTTCTGAAGATGAGAGTGAAATAATTTTTTTAAGTGTTGGCCAAAAAAGATTATACCAGAAGCTTTTATTTCCATGACAGGTAAGAACAGGGAGGAGCTAAAGTTAGGATAATAATCTAGCTATGAGAGAGGGAAGCCCTAAATAGTTTCATGGCTGTGGAAAAAAGCGAGACCTTCTGAGAAGTGTTAGAAATTGTTTGTGGGTGAGATGCTGAGATTAAAGGAACTCTGATACGTAAGTAATTACCCCCACAGCTGGGGAAATAAGAGTTCTATAATTTCATATTCTTCACTTCCATTTTTTCCTCCTTTAGCCTTTCCAGTGAAATAGCCAGAATGGTTTTTATCACTTCACAGAGTCAGAGCAGAGATACAGACTTCATCATCAACTGACATATTTTTCCTAATCACCATGTGTTTACATTTCTCTTCTTAACTCAGAATAGTATTTAAACCTTTCAGGAATGCTTCCCAAATATGCAGGTAATTCCTCACAATTTTAATTCTTTAATTTACAAGAAAGCACTTTACTGTTTTGATTACACAAGGCTGTCAGACATTCTGACATCCAGAAATGGTGACATAAGTCATGGATTTTCCTTTTCCCATCAATCAGTTGCAAATATGATCTTGTCAGGTGTCAAATTCTCCACACAAGTAACTTACTGAGGTTTCGTCATGGAAAAACTACTTGCAGGCAGCTCATAAAATAAAATAAAATAAAATGTAAATTGTTATAATACTTTCATACTTTATGAATCAAAATCATCATAAAATAAGTATATTTTGAACCCCAATCCAAGTATAACAATAAAAAACTGAATTTTTTGTGTGTGCCCTACAGAAATGTCTGATAACTTTAATGTCATACTAAAAATGTCATACTATGAGTGAATACATTATATGAGACCAACCTATTAATAAGAGTTTAAAAATACAGTTTCTTTCATTGAGTTGGTTATCCAGATTCCCTGACAGGGTATTCTTAAAACAGTAAGTAATAATATAAGGTATTGTATGTGAGAGTGTGCAGTTATCTGTTTGAAGATACTCAGAGCTACAGAGTAAACTTGTCACCTTCTCCTGGGGTCAATTTTACTTTTGAGACTATTTCATGGGAAAATACAAATAGTATACATTTATTGAAGTAAAGGTGGTGTAATATGGTGAAGAATGCATAGGGGTTTAGGATAAATCAGAGGTAGTTTGTGCTTAGAGCAACTCTTGTGGCACTATTACCCCGGATCCACACATGAACCACAGGCCCCTTTTACCCACTTCCACCCCCAGAGGTTGGCATTTATGTGCCTCTGTAATCAGAGTACTTTGGTAGAAAAGTCCGAGTATGAATCAGACTATCAAGCGCTACAGGAGTTCTGTGGAGAGAGCATTCATTACGGATCAGTGCACGCAGAAAGGAAAGGTATTTCCAAGGAGCTGAAGGACTCCCTAGCTTACATGGTGTGCAGGTAGAGTGGAGTCTTTGTAAGGATGGTGTGTGTCTCAGAGTTTCTCCATACGGATTTGCTGATTGAAACACTGAGAATACACATCCCTAACCTATTAAAATTCCTTATCGGTGTACGTGGATTGTATTAAGCTTAAATGACATTGAGAGACAAAAAACTGAAAGTCACCAGCTAGTATAATGCAGATTTGGAAAAGGATTTTGTTTAAAGACATGTACACGGCAAAATTAATAAGCAGAAGAAAATTTAAAACAACACATCCAGATAGTAGGAAGCAGAAGAATTTAAAAAGAAAAACAAAAGCACCTTTCGTAGCGTTCTCCATTAAACAGTGAGGTCAGAACAGCAGAAAGCAAGCAGGGGGAATAGAATGAAAACCAGTAACCTGGAAATGTTTCTAATTAACAAAATAATCCTTCTACCAGGAGCACTGGGCGTTTTTAATGTTTCAACTATTAAGGTCTAGAGATCTCCTCGTTATCTGGAAAAGGCACATGACTTGAGAGGGGATAATCAGTCTAACTTATAATTCCATGGTGTTCTTCTCAGGGAAAGATGTGTAGAAGCAGTGAGCAGAGCAGATTCTTAGTAGAGAAAAGGCAGGTAGGTTGGAATAACCAGATCTAATGAGAACCAAAGTTATCTTCATGTCTTCTATAAAAATATGAACTTCAGGATAAGGTCAGTAGTGTGATTTTTTTTTTTTTTAGTATGTGTTTTTAGCTTGATTGTGAATTTGAAATTTTTACTTAGAGAGGGAAAATCTGAGTGCTCATACCCTTCTACGTAACATGATGTCATCAGAATTTACTGCCCTTTCTAAGTCTGGTTCATAACCTCAGGGAATCTCCTGTCCACTTTGCTGATGTCTACTTAAAAGTAAATCTGCCTCACCTCATCATATATTCCATGTACAAAAACCACTTGCATCCCCTTTACCTGTGTGAGAGCTGGTTACCTGCATTTTCACTACACTGACACTGTTATCATATACACTGCCTAAAGCAGTTTTAACTGCGAATATTTTCAAAGTTTCAATATATCTATAATGCTAGATACTAAAAACAGTAAATTACTTTGTGTAACAGTTTCAGATATGTGGGGAACAATCAGATAGGGATATAATTGCTTTGTAGCTTTCTGACCTTTAGAATTAAAACCGTAACAATGGAGCAAAGTATGAAAGTGCATGCAAATGTATCCTTTTTTTTTCATAACCATTACAGGATCCTCTCTCTCTCTCTCTTTCTGTCTCATACACACACACACAAACACACACACACACACACAATTTAACTGCAGAGACAATCCCAGCTTTGGATTTCAAATCTGAAACTAATGTGCTGTGTCACCTTCAGCACGACCTAAATAAAACACCTTGCATCTCAGCTTCCTCAGCTATAAAGAAACGATAATAATATCTGTCTTGCCAGGTTGCTTTGAGGATTAGAAATAATCTTTGTCAAGCAAGTGCCTGGAATATAGAAGGTGATCAATGAAACTTAGATACTATGTTAGCTGTTATTCAGGCCATATAAGGAAAATCAGAGTAGGAAAAGTCTAAACAAACATTTTCAGAATATAAAATAGGAAATGCAAACATCCTGTTATTAAAGTTGTGATTAAACAGATACAAGGGAAAACATGCTAAGAAGAGACATAAAAGACGAAATATGGGCACCTGGATAGCCCTAAAACAGCATAAAATAGAAGGAATGCAGTTTTTTAAAAAGTCTGCCTAGGGACTTCCCTGGTGGTGCAGTGGTTAAGAATCCGCCTGCCAGTGCAGGGGACATGGGTTCAAACTCTGGTCCGGGAAGATCCCACATGCTGCAGAGCAACTATGCCCATGTGCCACAACTACTGAGCCTGAGCTCTAGAGCCCGCGAGCCACAACTACTGAGCCCACGCACCACAACTACTGAAGCCCACGCGCCTATAGCCTGTGCTCTGCAACAAGAGAAGACACCACAATGAGAAGCCTGAACACCACAACGAAGAGTAGCCCCCACTCACCACAACTAGAGAAAGCCCATGCGCAGCAACAAAGACCCAGTGCAGCCAAAAATTAATTAATTAATTAATTAATTTCTTTAAAAAAAGTCTGCCTAAATTGACGTATACAAATGTCACCGATTGTGAGATACCTACTGGAAAAACTGAAGTAATGTAAATTGAATAGTTAATAATAAAAACATTTGGAACAGCAAGTATTATAACATCTTAGCATCCAGGTAATTTTATTTGATAGTTTACTCCTATCAGTATAACTTGGGAAAGTACAACTAAAATAACTAGTGTCTTTGTCTACCAAAACAAGTGTTTATCCATGTTCAGTGTGTTAAAGTCAAAGGAAACTCTTTCCAAATCTTATCAATCTGCCTATTTCTGTGAAAGTTTTTTTTTTTTTCGGTGCATTGGGTCTTCGTTCCTGCACGTGGGCTTTCTCTAGTTGCGGTGAGTGGGAGCTACTCTTCGTTGTGGAGCCCGGGATCTAGGCACGCAGGATTCAGTAGTTGCAGCACGTGGGCTCAGTAGTTGCAGCACGTGGGCCTTAGAGCACGCGGGCTTCAGTAGTTGTGGCGCAGGGCTCAGTAGCTGTGGCACACGGGCTTAGTTGCTCCACGGCATGTGGGATCTTCTTGGACTAGTGATCGAACCCCTGTCCCCTGCATTGGCAGGTGGATTCTTAACCACTGCACCACCAGGGAAGTCCTGTGAGAGTTTTATTTCACCAGTTTTGCATGCAGAAATTTGAATGGCAAAAACATGTGCATTGCAATAAAGAATAAAATTGGTCTAGTTGAACCTACAGAACGAAGAGAGGTCTCACAAAAGGCTTTGACTTTCAACAGTGGCACTGAATAATTGATCAGTTTGCTCATCCACTTTGCTGAGCATAAAGAAACCATTTGAACAAATGAACTGAACACCTACTCTGAGATTTGTTCTTTGTTGAGTTATATATGGGGAATAGGTAATGGAAACTGCTTTCCTATTGCTTAATATCTAAAATACAGTTGAAAAGCAAAATTCTTTGCAAACGAAGCAGTTAAATGATAATATGAGGAAAATAATTTTTAAGTTCTAAAGTGATGGTGTGAGTAAATGGCAAGACCTAGCTTCTGGGACCACCATGAAGGACATCACTGGCAACTGTGAATAATTTTTTTGTGGGTGTTTGAGAAGTAAAATATCTACACAGTTCATATTATGTTAGTTTTTAAACATATATCAAAATCTGCCTATGCTTGTTACTAAATGTTTATGGTGCCTGTCCCAAGGCAGTTAATCGATCCTTCAGTCCATAATTATCAAGCACGTCTTATGTATTAGATTGTAGCAATCAAGAAGACAGAGGTCGGGCTTCCCTGGTGGTGCAGTGGTTAAGAATCCACCTGCCAATGCAGGGGACACGGGTTTGAGCCCTGATCCAGGAGAATCCCATATGCCACGGAGCAACTGAGCTGGTGTGCCGCAACTACTGAGCCTGTGCTCTAGAGCCCGCGAGCCACAACTACTGAGCCCACGTGCCACAACTACTGATGCCTGCGTGTCTAGAGCCCGTGCTCCACAACGAGAAACCACCACAATGAGAAGCCCAATCGCCATAACTAGAGAAAGCCCATGAGCAGCAATGAAGACCCAAAGCAGCCTAAATAAATAAATAAATAAATAAATAAATAAATAAATAAATTAAAAAAATCTATTAAAAAAAAAAGACAATAGGTCTTCTCTTCAGAGCACTTACATTCTAGTTGAATATAATTATTATAGATACAACTATACTATTAGTTTTCATATTATATACTATTACTAGAAACACATCCTTGAATAAAATAACTTCAGGTACTGAAATGCAGTGAAGAAAATGCGGCAGGAGGCTGTTACAGAGAGACAGGAATGAGAGGAAGTGCTTTGGCTCCACTCACCAGGGAAGACATCTCATGTGGGGTGATATGTGAATTGAGCCCTGAAGGACGACAAGTGCTAAAACAATGAATTGGATGAGTTGCAATAGCCATATAGCAAGAATATCCAGAAATAAACTGAATTAGGATTATATAGGAGTCTTTGGGTCATCTGGTAAGACAGCCCATAGCTTCCGGTTTGCCTGAAGAAACTCCAAGCCATTTTCCTTATCGGGTATCCCAGAAGTCTAGCCATCTGACTGTGAGGAGGGGCACCTCAGGTGCTGGTGCTTCTCACAAGCACCAGGAAGTCAGCTCTCATCTTGCAGATGGATATCTGCAAGAAACCAATCCATCAACAAGAGTAATCTCTTTCTGCTGCTCCAACTGCCTAACTAATCTAGGCAAAGGAAAGAAAAAAGTTAATGTGGGATTACAGAATAAGCACTTTCTTTTATAGAGCACGATTTAATCATTTTAAATATATTAACTCATTTAATATATTTATGCAATATATTTATATTTATGCATATATAGACCTATATGCAAGGTAGATAATATCAATCATTATTTTTTTTGTAGGAATCTGAGGTCCAGAGAGTTTAGGAAAATTCCTTAAGACACAGACAGTCTCCCTCCTGAGCTCACTCTCTTAGCAACTGGGCTGTGCTGCCCCTGCAAAATAAATAGGAAAGGTTCATGGCAGATATTAGCTTCAGCAGGAAGAACTGGCAAGATTTTGACTGTATTGTGGGGGAAAAAATACTAGCATTGCACAGAAAGATAAATAATTCAAAGATTCAGGTGCAGGTATATCTATAGTAATGAATACAGTAGAACTGAAGCTTTAGGTTGGTGTTGGCAGTTGTTAATTCAGAGTAGTGCTACTCAAAGTGTGGTCCACGAACAGCCTTGAATTATTTGTTGCTGATTCGCCATGAGACAAGAAGTTTGTGCCAACATATAAACAATCGATACCACTAAGCATCTGGTTGCATCATCCGGAATCTTCTTTTTTTCCTGTAGCAGGATGTTCTTGTTTAAGCATGCAGCTCAGTAATTCACATTCTGACACACGCTTTTTTTTTTTACCTTCTCGCAAAGTGCTTTGAAACACATTGAGTGAGAGTATAGGCAATGTTGCTATAATGATGACATTCCAAAACTACACTGGCTAAATAAAGTAGAAATGTATTTCCCCCTCATACAACTGTCTAAAAATGGGCAAGCAGTCTACAAGAGTTAGATAGCTCTGTTCCACGTGATTATCCAGGGCCCCAGGTTGGCAGGTGTTCGACATATGTATGGCTTCCACCTCTGAGCCCAAGGCACATGCTGCAATTGTAGCCATTTTACAGCTGGCAGTAAGTAGGAAAGGAAAAATCTAGGGAGAGCGACTTTATCCTTAAGAAGATACTTTACGTCCTTTTGGCTCACTTTCCTTAAACTGAAATGATTCATAGGAAGAAAGCTAAATTCAAGAGACACTGTGAAATATAGTCTGTAGCTGAGAACCCAGAGACTGAACAAGAGGATACTCTGTTACTGAAGGAAGAAAAGGAGACAAGATAGTTTAGCCTTCCGTGCTCTAGTGAAAATTATGTTTAGAGAGTTAAGCTGAAGCTAGACCACAGAGGATTGGCGATTGAACACTGAATAAAAGATTGCAGAAAACAGAGACACCAGTAAAAATAAAATAAAATTTCATTTTTATGTAAAATAAGAAATGTTGAGTTTATTGGATTGTAATTAACTCCTTTTATCACACTTTCTATAGATGAATTCATCAAGAAATCCAAGATGTATAGCCTAACCTTTTGCAAGGCGAATTCTCACACAATGCATACATAACTGGTCTCTTTATATTGCACTCTGTTCTTCCTCCAACGGAAGATGGTAATGGAAAATGCACTGGGATCAATTCTGAGGTAGGGCTCTGGTTCAATGATTTATTGAGGAAGCGCTTTCAGGAAAAGCTTATAAGGGAAAATGTAGAACAGGAAAAAGCAGAGCATGGATGTGGTCTTAGGAAAAGTCTGGATCCTTGACTGGATCTGCAGGGAGAGAGCTAATTACACAAGTTGTCTCACCTTGAAGCAAGCTGGTCAGGCTTTTACACCCCTGTATCAGTCAGTCACTGGACACGGGCCACCTCTGGAGTGTCGGGAGGGGATGCACAACTTCCTGTCAGGTAGCTCCTATTGGCCAAGGGCAACACTCAATCTCCCCAGCTGGGGGCGGAAGTGGGGTGGGAATGGGGATAAGGTATTGCATTGGCCAGAGATAGGGTTTTTCCTTCAGTGGAGGAAAGAGCACTCAGTCCGCCACACACCCCTGACCATACCTTGTACCACATAGCTATACTTGCTTCTCATATTGCACTGATTCACCCAGGAACAATTTTTCCACAATCGTGAGCATTATTCCTGGGGAAACCTCTAAGAGGAAGGTCATTAGGAGAAACTGCAACCTTGTTACTGCAGTTGGCGCCAAAGCTGAAACCAGTGCACAGTTTCTCCCACCTCTATCCCCTATTCTGGATTTCCCCCACCCGTGGTTAGCACTTCTGCTGGTCTAGATGGCTGGCCTTGTGGGTCAGGTACAGTCTCAGGACCTACTGCAGTAGCAACAGTTCTAGTTTGTCTCACTAATTCTTTTCTTGTAAACTTCCCTAGGAATTATGACAGAGGAAGGCTGTGCCTGGATAAAGATAACTTAATTTGTGAAGCAAGGGGTGTACTGTGGTAGACTCTGATCTGGTGCCCAGCCCAACCCTAATCAGGCTGTGGTGGCTCTGCTTTCTCAATTATTAAAATTGGGCACGGAAGTATCAACAAGTAACCTAGTGAATTATTTGAGTGCCAAAGATATTTCTCCCTGTATAATAGCTGTTCTACATCTCATGATGATCAGAGTCAATTGTCCCTATCAGGATGGTAACTCATTTCCATGCCTGATGGTCTACTGGCACAGGAAATCCAAAGTGAATGGGTACAAGCTGCAACTTTAAGTATGGCGATCCTCCTCCTGGGCCTCCTGGTGGAAGCATCTCTCCTCTGGGAACCAGAACTCCTAGACCAATAGACCTTAAAGTTGTGGAGATGGAAAGCACAAATTCTCTAATTAAGCCATTAGAAATGATGGTGAATGGGTCCACTCCAACATCTACTCCTTAATTCCTAGACACAGCTACACTACCTTTTGGAGACACAGCACCAACCAATAGCTTTTGATTTAAGAAGTACAGTGTATCTCCAAGCTGGTACTTCAACTGTATCTTTCATGCAGTCTTTCACCACTCTATCAGGCCAGCAGCTCTGGATAGTGAGGCGTGATAGGACCAGTGACTCCCAAGGGCATAAGCCTACTATCACACTTCCTGTGTCAAGAGTGGTCCCTTTACCTGAAGCAATATTATGTGAGATACCATGTCAATGAGTCAGACACTCCATGAGGCCTTGCATAGTGATGATGGCTAAGGCTATGTAAGCAGAGAAGGTAAATTCATACTCTGAATATGTGTCAGATGGGATCAGGATGAGTCACTGCCCTTTTAAGGATGGAAGTGTCCAACATAATCAATTTTCTACTAAGTGGTAGGAGAGTGCTATTTCTGGGACTTAGAACTGGCCTCTGTTACTGACAGGTCAGGTATTCAGCAGCAGCTGTAACTAAAGCAGACTTGGGGGAAGGAAGCCCAGGAATGGCTTCCATCTTGCTACCACAGCTTCTCCATTCATAAGCCCATTGCTTCAGCACTGGGTTGGCTGAGAACAGAGGTTACATGACATGTGGGAATGCTGGGAACTGGCTAAATCATCTGACTGCTTGGTTGTTCAGCAGTTCTACATTGGATACTCTCTGGTGTACATCAATGGGCAATACAAAGATTATCACACGTTTTGGTCACTATCACAGGTCCATCCACCTGCCTCTTCCCTAGAACTTAGTAGCCCTGATATTCCTGTCTTGCTCCTTTAAGTTCCTTGGCTAACCCATTCATCACTGCTTATTAGTCTGCTATACCCTTACCTTGGGCTACTAGTCTATTAGCAAAAATGTGGATGGCCAAAGACACTGTCCAGAACTCTGCCAATTGGACACTTTCCCTTAACGATTTGTTTTTAGGAACCTCCCTGAATGGGCCTGTAGGGCAGCTGCAGTCCAGTTTAGGCTTCTACCAACATATGGGTCAGCCTATCTACAAACCAAGCTAGGGTTTCCCCCTCTTCATCAGCAGGTTATAGAGGACCTTCCATGAAACTATAAGAATGAGCTGATATAGAGGCATGAGTGGAACAGTGATAGGTGACATGGGGTCTGGGCACTTGTTTATAAAGTTAACTTATAGCCTTTGTATCGTCTTGAAATCAGTTCTGGATGTACCACCCCATCTTACAATGAATTGCTACTGGGTACACTTGAACTTATGACTTGGTTGGTCTGTCAGTACTCAGCTTATGATGGCCAATTAATGGCCACATGATAACTTTGAAAATCCATGACAAGCATTATCTCTTCCAGGGCCCAGCAACACCTTGCTGCAGAACCTTAGGGGAGCACACTGTGATTCTCCTCTGGGACTTGACCAAAACTCTCTTTGGTGTCAATTTTATACCATAGATGCCATGGTACCATGGGTCTGGCAGGATGTATGGCCCAAGTGGAAGGGCTGCTTGGACCTCAGTCTTACCTCTTGTAGGGCTCTTTCTTCTTCTGGGTTCCACTCAAAACTAGCAGGTTTCTGCATCATCCGGTCAGTGACTCAGAGCAATATTTCCTAGGGCAAAAAAAAAAAAAAATGCTGCGTCCAAAACCCAAAGAAGCCCATCCAGCACTGTGCTTCTATCTTAGTAGTAGGAGTTGCAAAGTACAATAACACAGCCTGTACCTTGGAGGGCATGTCCCAGCATGCTCCAGACCACTGGGCATTGAAAAACCAACAATGGTAATAGGCCCCTGACATGATATTAAAGAAGATATGGCTAAAAAACTGATTAAAGTACATAAATGTGAACCATAAATGATTATTCATCTTATGCTATTTTTAATATTTGAATAATAAATGTAAAATTATTATTGTTTTAATGGTCAACATATTTTTAGAAAGAATTTTATTTGTGAAAATGATTTTTGAATATAATTATTAATTTGATTACCAATATAATAAAACCAATTTGTCAGTCAATAGATATTTCAAAAATTGTATCACTTTCATTTAAGGGCTCTTTTAATTCTCAGAAGTGTCATGAATTGGATGATGAATCTGGTCACTTGAATGGAATGGAATGGAAACCAGCACAGGAGAACATTGAGATGGGGATAAAATTGGACAGATGGCTATGTTAGGTCTGGCATTTCCTCACCATATCTATACAACAGTGACACATATGCAATTTAAAATATTGGTCTAGAGTTCAGGAGGGAAGTAGGGGCTAGAAATAATGATCTGCATGGTATCTGCTTGTGGGGTAGGGCCAAACTATGAGATTATCTGGATCAGCAGAGAATAGCACATAGTGTGAAAAGTAAAGGAAAAGTTGGCCAAGTCTGGAGTTGAAGGATGGCTTTCAAGCCACTCGAGGAAAAAAAAATAAGAACGATTAGGGCAGAGCACAGAAAACTGAGAAACTATGTTCAAACCAGGTAAGACAAGTTAAGGCTCAGGTATACAGAAGTAAAACATGAATTCAGAGACAGAGTGGAATCTCAGCAGTTAGAACCTAGCCAAGCCTCAGAAGGATGACGGCAGGAGCGACTTGATGCTGAGTTCTAACCTTGAAGGAAAGGAAGGTGCCAGTTTAGCAGGAAACAATTTGGAAACCAAAGAACCAGAACCAGAACAAGGTCTAACTCCTAGTTCTAGGGTATCAGGCAAGAAGTTGATCCTGTCTTTTGAACAATTTTTATGGAACAGAGCTAGGCATTCATTACACAGTAAGATTCATTATTCTTCCTTCTTGCAGAATCCATGTGATGATAAAAGACACAAAGACATCTGGTCCAGAGAGAAAACTTGTGACCACTTACCAAAATTCCTTGTAATTGGGCCACAAAAAACAGGTAAGAACAGCCAACTGTGCTGTTTGCATTCTTTTTTTTTTTTTGTCATGAAACACATGGTCATATGGTATTTGATTGTTTGGCTTTGTGAAATATTTAGACACCCATGCAAGTTCATTATTTGAATTGTTCTTCATTCCTGTGGATCATCTTTATGCCATGATCCTCAAAGAGACCCTAAAGTTGCTCATTTAATTAGACTTATGGGCTAAATTTTTATCTATCAATTTTAAAACTGTTCAACAGACATCACATTTTTGACAACTTGGAGCTTATATGTCACAGTTGTGATATCTGATTTTTAATATCTACTTTTTATGGCTTTGCCTAATTAACTCCTGAATTAAGTTATAACAAAGGGCTTTGGCTTGATTCAAATTATTTTACACTGCATATCAACCTTGAATTGATTTTTTTTCAGAACCACTGTCATTATTACCTTCAAATATTCTACCTGTGTGGTTTGTTTTCCAAATAATCATTATATATGAATATGGTTTGGACTTATTTTATGATACACCTATGGCTCATCAGGCATTTTTTTCCCCTTGATATTTTCTCATGTGCTGAAGGACAAGTGTATAAGAATGTAATAAAAGAGAGTGAAAGTATTTCACCAATGAAATGATACTTTCAATTAGAATATTTTATACTTTCTTCAGCATGGGACAGCTTTATATACTTTGCTTATGTCCTGATTAATTAAACTTTTTACTGAGTTGCTGTATTTTGAATTCACAACTTTGACTAGAAGCACTTTTTCATCAGTGAGTGCACAAACCATAACACAAGACAAACAGTCACAATAAATAAGACTGGCCTAGATGAAGATATTTATAATACAAGCATGTAGACCATTTTAAAGGTTGTGGGCAAAATTTCCAGACTATTAGATATTGGTTGTTGAAATCTTTTCCTCCTCCATAAATATAAATTGTATTACAATAGTAAGTTACATGTGCAGGGAGGGAAAATAAGCAGCACATATTTTCAGATATACCACTTTTGTTGTTGTTATTGTTTAAAATGTGCATTAATTTTCTACCAACTCCCTCACAGCAGTTCTAACACTGGAATGACTACTAAAGAAACAAAACATTCCTATGTTGTAAAATCATGCTAAAAATTTAAAGTCATATCTTCTATCATTTGTCATTGAATATTACTACTTCTTAGATGTGCTAGAACACTACAGGTTAGTAAGAAAAAATCTAGTTTTCTTCTTTGCTGTTTGTATTTACAGACAATAACTTATACCTTTAGATTTTAATATTTGACCTACCAGTGTGGAAATGATAAAGCTTTTAGCTGGTTTTGGCCTTCCCAAGACAAGCAAACAAGTTAAAGAAATTGGATGATAATATTTTATATGCTGTGAAAATGCTGTCTTAGTGTGAAAATGATTGTGATAATTCTTAAAATCCATTCAATCATAGAAGTCTGAAGTCTTCATTTGTTCTCCTGTTGCTTCAGTTGGCAAAACTCCCACTGCTGTCAGAGGCTGTAAATTCCCTGGAGGATGGGCACAGATAAATGCTAAGAACCTGGTCTTTAATGCAAAGTTGTCTTTAAATAACTTAAACCTGACCCGTGCATCCCTTGCAATAAACATGAGATATAAAAGTGGTCCTCAAACCCCTATTTGCTCAGTTGTTCTGAGGTGAGACTGGAAAGATGAAATATCCCACCTCGTTGCTGAATCCTGGAAAAAATTTCCATCAGCTAAAAGTGGGGCAGTGAATGGGGATAGATAGGGAGCGGGATAGGCCTGGGCTTAAGGCACTCAAAGTTGACACCGTAGTCCTACTAGAATCCTGTGGACACATGGGCATTCTTCATGATTCTGGGTCAAATTTTGATATTACTACTGTAGGAGAGGATTTTCAAAAGGGTTAAATTTAGCACAATAATTCTGAAAGCATAATTCATTGGCCTTAAATCTTCTAGAAGATCAGATTTCCCATTGTCAAAATTGATTTCTCACAATTTGACTGACTTACCCTGGTACATTTACTCTGGTAAAACTAAAAAGAAGTTGATTATATATAAAATAGAACAAAGTTTCTCTTAGAGCATTACAACGTGTGAGAAACTTCCTCTACAAAATATTTATATCAAAGACAGTGGATAAAAATGCATGTCAAGGATAGATGAAAGCATAGGCAATAATAAAGTAAATATACATTTTGAGGCCATGGACCCAGATTTTATGGCTGATCATATGAACATCAAGCCATGTGTCTACTGTCCCTGGTTGAAATTGCTTTCTCCTTCCTTCCTCTCAGAGGCCTCCCGACATCCCTCCTGCTCCTGGCATCGTGAAGGTGTATGGCTCAGAGCATAAAGGCTTTGACTTTCTGTAGCCCAGGGGAGCTCTGGGTGCAATTCTGTGACCATCAGGGTGGCTAAACATTTGTACATGCTACCAAATGAGGTTACAGAGTATTCACTTTAAAATATTCAGCAATAATTCAAAGATGTCCCTGTATCTTTACCCTGGAACCATCCAATCTCAACATCTCAGGGATGTTAACCTATTAATATTTCAGCTCTTGTGTGTCTCAAAAATCTCCCTCTCTGTCTCTGTCTTTCTCTGACTCTCTCTCACACAGAAACACAAGCTTCTTTCTCATCATCAATTAAATATTTTTATGTGGGCCCCATTCTAAAAAGTATGTAGAAAGAAACCTTCTGGATTCCCTGTTCCCTTCCAGCTGCTATTCTATACTACTCCATCTCTAATTGATTTCCTCTCCCTGGAAGATTTTTGTTCCTCCTCTCACATTTTCTCCTTTTTGAACTCCTTTTATTTTCAGGAGAAAATCAGATCAGTTCTTCAAGACTGCTATTGCCCCCCATAACTTTCATGTCTAAATTTTTCAGTGTGTTTGAGATAGTTCTTCTGTACTTTGGGCCTCTAATTCAGTTCTTAACCAGTTCTGACTCCTTTAATAATTTTTGTTACTTTTATATAATTTGATTCCATATTTGTTCATTTTAAACATGTTTTTCAATTAGTAATTAAATCTCCTTAAGGGCATTTATTAATTTTTGTCCTCACATTTCACTAGGAGCCACCCATTCTGGATTTCTTAGGTCCCCCGAGATCTGTTGTTACTTTCCTTTATATACACAATTCTCTGATGATCTTCTCGCTTCCAGGTCCCCAGCTACTATCATTTTTGTTGTGCCAGCCCTCTTGCCTAGTTCATTCCAAGCTCTCCTAGGGCTGGGAAATCCAACAGAATCTCCTGGGTGCAACACGTTACAAAAGAAATAACCTTTTCCATAAGGGAAGTTTTGATTTATGAGAGCCAGTCCCTTCATGATCCTTCCTGCTGTGGTCCCCAGTGTCTGGCCTGACTCAGGTTTAGAGGTGACATTTGTGCCTTCTGTGATATGTACACTCAGTGGGTTCTATCAGCCAGTCTGTTTAGCCTAGTGTCTCAGCCATCAGACTTGATTGTCCCATCTTGTCAGGGTAGAACATTCAACCGGCCATCTTCCAGAATCCTGCACTCCTCTTTCAGCCTTACTGGAAACACGTTTTTAAGGTACAACCTTAAAAAATGCTTCCTCCTGGAAGTCTTCACTGACTTCCCAAGTATAAATCACCCATTTTCTCAGGTATTAGAAAAACACTCTGCCCTTATCATGGGACCTCCCTCACTACGCTGCAATTACCTGTTTACTTGACTCAAGTCCACAGATACACTTTAAGTCTATCGAGGCCAGCAAATATATTTTTCTTATCAAGGTTTATCATCAATCATTACTACAGCAACTTGTACAGAGTCGCACAGGTCAACATCTTTTGAATAGTTTGATTTAATTTAATTGATCTGAATATAATATTAATTAAGGTTCAGGTATTGTGCTCGATGTCTTTGATACTTTTGCCACTCATCCAACTCCAGGAGGGAAATTGAACCACCTGATTTCTGAAGTTCTCCCCTAGCTGTATCATCTACCAGTCTGCTTGACTTTGACTATGTCCTCATATTAAATGAAGTGTTTAGGTCAATAGAATCATGAAGACTAATATAAGAACACAAATCATTGCCACATGAAATGCACTCAACTGATTTTTAGGAAATCATTTTGATACTGGAATGATTTGGTCTTTTGCATATTACTTTCTGAGCAAAAATTTTGTTACAATATATGTCTCTTCTTTTATTGCTGTATAACCTGTTGCCTCCTGTTTTGTAATAGGAACAACAGCACTTTATTTATTTCTTCTTATGCACCCTTCCATCATCAGCAATCTCCCCAGCCCCAAAACATTTGAAGAAGTCCAATTCTTTAATGGCAACAACTACCACAAGGGAATTGACTGGTAAGAAAAATAACAAAAAGTAAAGTCCATTATTAAGACATGCTCCTTCACAGCTGAGCAATTATAGATGTATGCATGGCATCTACATAATTACGGAATAAATGTATGGTCAATTCTACCATAGTGAATTAGAAATTAATTTATAATGATATATTTAATCAGTGTTGCCTGTAATTTGATTTGGACAGTGCAATAATGATAATATTTTTCTGGTAAATTAGTATGATTGAATAAAGAGGATTATGGAATATTTTTCATCAGCATTATTCATAAGGATATTTAAAATTCTCCTTAAGCATATTATTATTTTACTGTGCCTAGAATTTTTTTTTAACTAAATACATAATTTGTCTTCACAATGACTCTTGAGAAAACAAATAAATCAGTAGTTTGTTTTATTTTATAGTCCGTGACATGTATCTTCATTAATCACATAGACTGTAAATGTTGTGTTATAATATAAGCTGATATTTGTCATGCCAATAACAGAGCGTTTCCAAAATCATATTAATGCTAGTCACACATGTGCATAAGAGTAAAATTACTTTGTATTTGATAAGTTATGAAAATGTCAAAATCACAATATTTTTCCTAAACTGAAATAGAATAAACCTGGTATTGCAACTGATGTTTACTCTGGGGATTTTTTCTAGCTCTATCCCAATTTTCTAAGGAAAATATGGCCCTGATTTCCAAATCCCCCCTGAGGAAAGTTCCCCTCAATGCATACCTCTGTAGCATGTGACCTTATGTCAACATTACACGTAAATATGTCCTCATGAAAGGCTCATTCTTTTAAGATGCAGCTAGGAGGAGAGTGGGGCAGGGGCGATGCCAGTGAACAGATTTGACTTCCCATCGTGAGTAGAGCCGTGTCCACTCTGCACCTAGGAGATCACTCTTCTACCTTACTTTAAAAAGACTAAATGAATTTTGAAATTGCATGCAAGTTACTGAAAGCAGAGCAGCAATTTTATCTGTGAGCTCAAATGGAACACAAATTGTTAAGCAGGAATATAGATGAGACTTTTCACCACTTCACATTTGGGAAATATAATAACAAATGTCAAAGATGAGAATAAGTGTCTTATGTGAATTCTTAATTGCTCTTATTATTTATTTCTAGAACATTTGAGGGTTAGAGAAGCGATGAGCTGTAAAGAGGGTTACACACATAATTAACGCCTTGCACTGAATTAACCTCTGAACATATTGATTCCATAATCTACACACAGAGGAATGTTTCCACAGCAGATGGAAGAGTGAATCTGCCGAGGCACCACAGGATCAACTGGCAGGAAATATCTCTTTAATTACTCTGGATAGACTATAATGTGTTCACATTGCTACACATACTACAAATCATGCAGAAGTTAAAAAGGAGGAAAGCAACTATGCCATAATCTGTTTAGTATTTTATAGCTATTCTGACATTTTCCTCTTTTGTGCACTTTAATCTCAATTTAAGAATTTTGCATTCAAGTTTGCAAACATAAATTTTCTATTTTTTTTTTTTTGAGAGAACACATTTTATCCTCAGGAATTTTAAACATATCATAAAAGTTTAATATATACAAATCAAGATAAGAATAATTCCTTAATTACATCTAGTATGGATGACACAGGGAAGAATATATTTTGAGAGACCAACTGTGAAAGGAAAATGTTATATAAATTTTCCACAAAGGTGTAAATAGTTTAGCAGTCTATCCTGTGAGGTACTTGAAAAATTCTTTTTTTTTTTTCAAGTTAGAAATAATTTATTTTGCTTAGTTTCCCTATTTTAAAAAAAATTTATACAATTTTTAAAGGTTACTTTCCTTTTATGGTTATTATGAAATATTGACTATATTCCCTGTGTTGTACAATACATCCTTGAGCCTATCTTACACACAAGTTTGTACCTCCCACTTTCCCACCCCTATATTGCCCCTCTCCCCCCGCCACTAGTAACCACTAGTTTCTTCTACATATCTGTAAGTCTGCTTCTTTTTTGTTATATTCATTAGTTTGTTGTATTTTTTAGATTCCACATGTAAGTGTATCATACAGTATTTGTCCTTTTCTGACTTATTTCACTTAGCATAATGCCCTCCAGGTCCATCTATGTTGCTGCAAATGGCAAACCTTTGTTCTTTTTTACGGCTGAATAGTATTACATTGCATATTCATACCACATCTTCTTTATCCATTCATCTGTTGATGGACATATAGGCTGCTTCCATATCTCGGCAATCGTAAATAACATGCTATGGACATTGGGGTGCGTGTAACTTTTTGAATTAGTGCTTTTGGTTATTTTCAATATATACCCTGGAGTTGAATTGCTGGGTCATATGGTAGTTTTGAGGAACTTCCATACTCTTTTCCACAGTGGCTGCACCAATTTAAATTCCCACCAGCAGTGTACAAGGGTTCCCTTTTCTCCACATCCTCACGGACACTTGTTATTTGTGTTCTTTTTGATGATAGCCATTCTGACAGGTGTGAGGTGATATCTCATTGTGGTTTTGATATGCATTTCCCTGATGATAAGCAATGTTGAACATCTTTTCATGTGCCTGTTGGCCATCTGCATTTCCTCTTTGGAAAAATGTCTATTCAGTTCTTCTGCCCATTTTTAATGTTTATGTAATTGCTTAAAACTATGTCCTCAAATAAGGTTTTTTTTTTAACATCTTTATTGGAGTATAATTGTTTTACAATGTTGTGTTAGTTGCTGCTGTATAACATAGTGAATCAGCTATACATATACATATATCCCCATATCCCCTCTCTCTTGTGTCTCCCTCCCACCCTCCCTATCCCACCCCTTTAAGTGGACACAAAGCACCGAGCTGATCTCCCTGTGCTATGCAGCTGCTTCTCACCAGCTGTTTTACCTTTGGTAGTGTATATATGTCCATGCCACTCTCTCATTTCATCCCAGCTTTCCCTTCCCCCTCCCCGTGTCCTCAAGTCCATTCTCCACGTCTGCATCTTTATTCCTGTCCTGCCCCTAGGTTCTTCAGAACCATATATATTTTTTTTTAGATTCCATATATATGTGTTAGCATACGGTATTTGTTTTTCTCTTTCTGACTTACTTCACTCTGTATGACAGTCTCTAGGTCCATCCACATCACTACAAATAACTCAATTTTGTTTCTTTTTATGGCTGAGTAATATTCCATTGCATATATGTGCCACATCTTCTTTATCCATTTATTTGTCGATGGACACTTAGGTTGCTTCCATGTCCTGACTATTGTAAATAAAGCTGCAATGAACATTGTGGTACATGACTCTTTTTGAATTATGGTTTTCTCAGGGTATATGCCCAGTAGTGGGATTGCTGGGTCTTATGGTAATTCTATTTTCAGTTTTTTAAGGAGCCTCCATACTGTTCTCCATAGTGGCTGTATCAATTTACATTCCCACCAACAGTACAAGAGGGTTCCCTTTTCTCCACACCCTCTCCAGCATTTATTGTTCATAGATTTTTTGATGATGGCCATTCAGACTGGTGTGAGGTGATACCTCATTGTAGTTTTGATTTGCATTTCTCTAATGATTAGTGGTGTTGAGCATCCTTTCATGTGTTTGTTGGCAATATGTATATCTTCTTTGGAGAAATGTCTATTTAGGTCTTCTGCCCATTTATGGATTGGGTTGTTGTTTTTTTTTGATATTGAGCTGCATGAGCTGTTTGTATATTTTGGAGATTAATCCTTTGTTAGTTGCTTTGTTTGCAAATATTTTCTCCCATTCTGAGGGTTGTCTTTTCATCTTGTTTATGATTTCCTTTTCTGTGCAGGAGCTTTTAAGTTTCATTAGGTCCCATTTGTTTATTTTTGTATTTATTTCTGTTTCTCTAGGAGGTGGGTCAAAAAGGATCTTGCTGTGATTTATGTCATACAGTGTTCCGCCTATGTTTTCCTCTAAGAGTTTTATAGTTTCTGGCCTTACATTTAGGTCTTTAATCCATTTTGAGTTTATTTTTGTGTATGGTGTTAGGGAGTGTTCTAATTTCATTCTTTTACATGTAGTGGTCCCATTTTCCCAGCACCACTTATTGAAGAGGCTGTCTTTTCTTCATTGTATATTCTTGCCTCCTTTATCAGAAATAAGGTGACCATATGTGTGTGGGTTTATCTCTGGGCTCTCTATCCTGTTCCATTGATCTATATTTCTGTTTTTGTGCCAGTACAATTCTGTCTTGATTACTGTAGCTTTAGTATAGTCTGAAGTCCAGAAACCTGATTCCTCCAGCTCTGTTTTTTCTTTCTAAAGGTTGCTTTGGCCATTCTGGGTCTTCTGTGTTTCCGTACAAATTGTGAAATTTTTTGTTCTAGTTCTGTGAAGAATACCATTGGTAGTTTGATAGGGATTGCATTGAATCTGTAGATTGCTTTCAGTAGTATAGTCATTTTCACAATATAGATTCTTCCAATCCAAGAACATGGTATATTTCTCCATCTGTTTGTATCATCTTTAATTTCTTTCATCAGTGTCATAGTTTTCTGCATACAGGTCTTTTGTCTCCTTAGGTAGGTTTATTCCTAGGTATTTTATTCTTTTTGTTGCAATGGTAAATGGGAGTGTTTCCTTAATTTCTCTTTCAGATTTTTCATCATTAGTGTATAGGAATGCAAGAGATTTCTGTGCATTAATTTTGTATCCTGCTACTTTACCAAATTCATGGATTAGCTCTAGTAGTTTTCTGATAGCATCTTTAGGATTCTATATGCATAGTATCATGTCATCTGCAAACAGTGACAGTTTTACTTCTTCTTTTCTGATTTAGATTCCTTTAATTTCTTTTTCTTCTCTGATTGCTGTGGCTACAACTTCCAAAACTGTGTTGAATAATAGTGGTGAAAGTGGGCAACATTGTCTTCTTCCTGGTCTTAATGGAAATGGTTTCAGTTTTTCACCATTGAGAACGATGTTGGCTGTGGGTTTGTCATATATGGCCTTGATTATGTTGAGGTAAGTTCCCTCAATGCCTACTTTCTGGAGAGTTCTTTTTATCATAAATAGGTGTTGAATTTTGTTGAAAGCTTTTTCTACATCTATTGAGATGATCATATGGTTTTTCTCCTTCAATTTGTTAATATGGTTTATGACATTGATTGCTTTGCGTATATTGAAGAATCCTTCCATTCCTGGGATAAACCCCACTTGATCATAGTGTATGATCCTTTTAATGTACTGTTGGATTCTGTTTGCTAGTATTTTGTTGAGGATTTTTGCATCTATGTTCATCAGTGATATTGGCCTGTAGTTTTATTTTTTTCTGACATCTTTGTCTGGTTTTGGTATCAGGGTGATTGTGGCCTTGTAGAATGAGTTTTGGAGTGTTCCTCCCACTGCTATATTTTGGAAGAGTTTGAGAAAGATAGGTGTTAGCTCTTCTCTAAATGCTTGATAGAAGCATTGAAGCCATCTGGTCCTGGACTTTTGTCTGCTGGAAGACTTTTAATCACAGTTTCAATTTCAGTGCTTGTGATTGGTCTGTTTTTATTATCTATTTCTTCCTGGTTCAGTTTTGGAAGGTTGTGCTTTTCTAAGAATTTGTCCATTTCTTCGTGGTTGTCTATTTTATTGGCATATAGTTGCTTGTAGTAATCTCTCATGATCCTTTGTATTTCTGGAGTGTCAGTTGTTACTTCTCCTTTTTCATTTCTAATACTATTGATCTGAGTCTTCTCCCATTTTTCTTGATGAGTCTGGCTAATGGTTTATCAATTTTGTTGATCTTCTCAAAGAACCAGCTTTTAGTTTTATTGATCTTTGCTATCGTTTCCTTCATTTCTCTTTCATTTATTTCTGATCTGATATTTATGCTTTCTTTCCTTCTGCTAACTTTGGGGGTTTTTTTGTTCTTCTTTCTCTAATTGCTTTAGATGTAAGGTTAGGTTGTTTATTTGAGATGTTTCTTGTTTTCTGAAATGGATTGTACTGCTATAAACTTCCCTCTTAGAACTGCTTTTGCTGCATCCCATAGGTTTTGAGTTGTTGTGTTTTCATTGTCATTTGTTTCTAGGTATTTTTTTGATTTCCTCTTTGATTTCTTGAGTGATCTCTTGGTTATTTAGTAGTGTATTGTTTAGCCTCCATGTGTTTGTATTTTTTACAGATTTTTTCCTGTAATTGATATCTAGTCTCATAGTGTTGTGGTCGGAAAAGATACTTGATACGATTTCAATTTTCTTAAATTTATGAAGGCTTGATTTATGACCCAAGATATGATCTACCCTGGAGAATGTTCTATGTGCACTTGAGAAGAAAGTGTTTTTGGATGCAATGCCCTATAAATATGAATTAAGTCCATCTTGTTTAATGTATCATTTAAAAGTTTGTGTTTCCTTATTTATTTTCATTTGGGATGATCTGTCCATTGGTGAAAGTGAGGTATTAAACGTCCCCTACATTTATTGTGTTACTGTCGATTTCCCCTTTTATGGCTGTTGGCATTTGCCTTATGTATTGAGGTGCTCCTATGTTTGGTGCATAAATATTTACAATTGTTATATCTTCTTCTTGGATTGATCTCTTGATCATTATGTAATGTCCTTCTTTGTCTCTTGTAACAGTTTTTATTTTAAAGTCTATTTTGTCTGATATGAGAATTGCTACTCCAGCTTTCTTTTGATTTCCATTTGCATGGAATATCTTTTTCCATCCCCTCACTTTCAGTCTGTATGTGTCCCTAGATCTGAAGTGGGTCTCCTATAGACAGCATATATACTGGTCTTGTTTTTGTATCCATTCAGCCAGTCCGTGTGTTTTGGTTGGAATACTTTATCCACTTACTTTTAAGGTAGTTATCGATATGCATGTTCCTATTACCATTTTCCTAATTGTTTTGGGTTTGTTATTGTAGGACCTTTCCTTCTCTGGTGTTTCCTGCCTAGAGAAGTTCCTTTAGCATTTGTTGTAAAGCTGGTTTGGTGGTGCTGAATTCTCTTAGCTTTTGCTTGTCTATAAAGGTTTTAATTTCTCTGTCAAATCTGAATGAGATCCTTGCTGGGTAGAGTAATCTTGATTGTAGGTTTTTCCCTTTCATCTCTTTAAATATGTCCTGCCGCTCCCTTCTGGCTTGCAGAGTTTCTGCTGAAAGATCAGCTGTTAACCTTATGGGGATTCCTTTTTACGTTATTTGTTGCTTTTCCCTGCAGCTTTTAATATTTTTTCTTTGCATTTAATTTTTCATAGTTTGATTAATATGTGTCTTGGTGTGTTTCTCCTTGGATTTATCCTGTATGGGACTTTCTGTGCTTCCTGGGCTTGATTGACTATTTCCTTTCCCATATTAGGGAAGTTTTCAACTATAATCTCTTCAAATATTTTCTCAGTCCCTTTTTTTTTTTTTCTCTTCTTCTTCTGGGACCCCTATAATTTGAATGTTGGTGTGTTTAATGTTGTTCCAGAAGTCTCTGAGACTGTCCTCAATTCTTTTCATTCTTTTTTCTTTATTCTGCTCTCCAGTAGTTATTTCCACTATTTTATCTTCCAGGTCACTTATACATTCTTCTGCGTCAGTTATTCTGCTATTGATTCCTTCTAGAGAATTTTTCATTTCATTTATTGTGTTGTTCATCATTGTTTGTTTGCTCTTTAGTTCTTGTAGGTCCTTGTTAAATGTTTCTTGTATTTTCTCCATTCTATTTCCAAGATTTTGGATCATCTTTACTATCATTACTCTGAATTCTTTTTCAGGTAGACTGCCTATTTCTTCTTCATTTGTTTGGTCTGGTGGGTTTTTACCTTGTTCCTTCATCTGCTGTGTGTTTCTGTTTCTTCTCATTTTGCCTAACTTTCTGTGTTTGGGGTCTCCTTTTTGCAGGCTGCATGTTCGTAGTGCCTGTTGTTTTTGGTGTCTGCCCCCAGTTGGTAAGGTTGGTTCAGTGGTTTGTGTAGGCTTCCTGGTGGAGGGGACCAGTGCCTGTGTTCTGGTGGATGAGGCTGGATTTTGTCTTTCTAGTTGGGAGGACCACATCCGGTGATGTGTTTTCAGATGCACCTGGTGTGTCTGTGACCTTATTATTATTTTAGGCAGCTTCTCTGCTAATGGGTGGCGTTGTGTTCCTGTTTTGCTAGTTGTTTGGCAAAGGGTGTCCAGCTCTGGAGTTTGCTGGTCATTGAGTGGAGCTGGGTCTTAGGGTTGAAATGGAGATCTCTGGGAAAGCTTTCGCCGTTTGATATTACATGGGGCCGAGACGTCTCTGGTTGACCAATGTCCTGAACTCGGCTCTCCCACCTCAGTGGCTCAGTCCTGACACTTTGTCAGAGCACCAAGACCCTGTCAGCCACATGGCTGCTAGTGTTGGAGGGTCTCCTGCAGAGGCGGGGTTGGCTGTGGCTCACTGTGGTGACAAGGACACTGGCAGCAAAAGTTCTGGGAAGTACTCCTTGGCATGAGCCCTCCCGTAGTCTCAAAAATTCTTAACTAATTAAAGATATGAAGTAATTTAAAATATTTACTAGGCAATATGGTGTAATTTGCTGTTTGCCAAGGGTAAACCTAATTTTTCTGGTTTTGGTTTTTGATAGCACAGAACATCAACCCAAATCTAAAGGATTTTCCCTCTGTTCTTTAACAACCTACCTATTTCATCTCACTCTTTCCCCTGCCCTAACTAGTCCATTAGAACAATATTACCTGGGATTGTTTTTACATTCAAAGTGTATAGAATAGTCTCTATTTTGACTATTATAACACCAATAATTAGAAATTGATATACATGGATGTAAAAATATTTAAATTATTTCTTATCCATAGTATGGCAGGAAATCAGTTAGACCTCAGATTAATTATTTGTCTTTCTCTGCCTTCAGGTATATGGAATTTTTCCCTACTCCATCCAACATTACAAGTGACTTTCTATTTGAAAAGAGTGCTAATTACTTCCATTCAGAAGAAGCTCCCAAACGAGCTGCATCTCTGGTCCCCAAAGCCAAGATCATCACCATCCTCATTGACCCCTCAGACAGGGCATACTCTTGGTATCAGGTATGAAGCAGTGAAAAATACCGTTAAAAGCATTTGGTCATAGCTTGAATGTAAGTAACGTGAATTACCAAAGTCCAGATGTATTGAACAGTCAAATGTTAAAAGAGCTAAACAAACAAAAAAAATTATGAGAAATCAGAACTATTGATAAGATCTAATTGATATCAATTTGGGCAAGGAGTTTCAAGCATAACATAACAGAAGAAAATCACACATCAAAGAATTAATAGATTGAACCATATAAACATGTAAAATGTTGGTCAGTCACAATTAACAAAATTAAAATAACTATCTAAGTGGAGCATCTTTAGCAATACATATTAAATGGCTTAGTTCCCTTAATTTGTAAAAAAAAAGTTCCTGAAAATTGGTAAAAGTAACTAACTAAATAAATATTTGAGTAAAAAAATGAGCAGACAAGCAAAAGGCATAGGTAAACAATTTACATACACACACACAAATCCAACCGCACAATAATTTACATGAAAAATGATCAACCTAATTAGGGATCAACAAAATATAAATCAGAATGGTACTTTTAAAAATATCATCTTGACAAAAATTGTCACGCTTATTCTCTCTGTTGACAAGGGTGTGATGATAAAGGTGCTCGAACTTTCCAGTAGAAGGATATATATGGAGATATTTTCTGAAAACTAATTTGATGAGAGTTATCAAAAGGTTTGTAAAGGTACTTTTGTGCTGTGATTCCTCTTCTGGAATCGATCATAAGAAAACCTCAAAAGGATTAAAAATATGTATCCCTTTTTTATTCATCGAGATACTAATCATAATAATAATAACAAAAGGAAAAGTAAATATCCAACAATATAGAATTGTTGTATTCTACAATACAATGTTGTATTGTATACTCTAAAATGGAGTATTCTTCAGCATTTCATGATGGTTTTAATCCATAGAATGATAATTAAAACATAGTGTTCATTCTAATGTGTGGATAGATATTAATCAAATAAGCAAAAAGGTATATAATTAGAAATTTTGAATGCTCTGTGAGGAAGTATGGGAGGTGCTATGAGAGCACTCTCTAGAGAAATCAACTTTAGACTTAAAACTGATGGACGAGTAGGTTTAACTGAGTGAGGGTAGAGGGAGAGTGGGGCAGAGGGAAAGTATGTGTAGTCCCCTGGGTGCAACGAACCACAGCACAGCTAAAGAACTAAAAAAAGGTTCATGTGGTTAGAGAGCAAAACCCGAGGTGGAGACCTGCGGGAGATGAATCTGGGAGGCACATGGGGGCTAGAAGCCAAGTGGGAGAACCAAGTGGCCACCATTCCTTGAGCCATCGAAAGCCTTTTTAAAATGTTAAACCAGAATTAGTTTAACATTAGTTTAGTTAGTGTGTAACTACCAGAATTCCTTTTAGAAAACATGATACTATCTGCTATTTGAAGAATGGATTGGAGTGGAAGAAGTGACCACTCAGAGAAGTCAAGTAGAGGCTATTGCAATAGTCCTGCTGTGAAATGGCGGTAGCAAGGACAAAGATAGTAAGTAGAAATGGGATGAAGGATAAAGTATCAAGAAATCTTTAGGGATTAAAATCAACAGAACCTGGTCAGAAAACAGTGTGAAAGATAAATCAAGTTCCAGTCTGGGCAACTGGATGATAGCCATATATTCCCGTGAAAAAGAAGCACTGAAGAAGGATACAGGTGTTGTGCGGGGGTGGGGGAAGGCTAAAGATGTAATTTGCAATTTAAAAAAAGTAATTTAAAATCAGTAACAAATATTTACTAAATCATTAAATGGCAAGATCTAATGATGGGGCTAATACTACTGTAATTTTGAAATAACGGTGAGTATAAACATTTGATATATCTGAAACACCTGTAATGTGATAAAAAAAGAACTGATTTTTATTGGTGGTAAAATCACAAGTACAGTATATACCAAATTTTATTTAGAAGTTACTAAAGATAAAGAGACATTTTTTTTGAAGATTCATGTTCATAGATCCTCTGAATTCTATCAGCGGGAGTTATTAAGAACCCCTGCATTGAAACTTAAGGGATAGAAAAGAGTTTAAATGTACTAGCTGGTAAATTTGAAGGTCTGGGATAGAGAAATTAAAGTGACTATGATGGTCTCTTTTTCCTTTAAAAAGCTGAGAAAAAAAAAAAAGTTGAGAACAAGTTAATCTAATGAAAAGAGGGGGAAAATTTGGGAGGCAGTAGTTTAAGGACAGAAGAAAGGGGGTATGAAATCTTGCTACAGGGGTGAGGTAAAGTTGACCAGAGAAATGTAAAATTGCCCACTGCAATGAAAGCCTAATTAAAGCTGATGACCTTGAATTTAAGGTGGTAATAATCTATATGTACTAAAATCCCAATGATATGAGTGCATACATAAATTAATGCCAAAATAAAGTAGATTAAAAGAAAAAATTTAATAGCATTGTAAAATAACAAGTAATTTTTCTTTTTCCTTTATTCTTTTTCTTGACTTTTCAAAATTTCTTCAATAAACATATATCGCTAAGAACAAATAATGATGGACAGAAAAATGTGATACTGCAAACTGAGATTGCAAGTGGTTAGGAATTCAAGTGGAACACTTGTTTTGGGAGCAAAATCCAGAAATTATTGTTAGAATCCATGAGTCATTGACTCCCTAATATACAAAAATGTGTCTTTCTCACTATAACAAAATTCACATTGCAAAGCAAGATAAACTTATTTTTTTCAATCGTGCCAAAAATATTGAGATGTTAAGCCTTAATGAAACATTTTGAATGTGAACACTTGGGGGAAAATGTTGCACATTTTCCTGGCAGAAAAAATGGTCACTGCTTAGAGCAGATTTATATGAATCTTTTTTTTTCCCACATGGATTCAACAATTTTTTTTTAAAAAGAGAGAATCTATGCCTGCTTCTTCAAGTAAATTCTTTGAACATACACATTTGAAATGAATAAATTTTTCTGATAATACTTTTTATTGCTATATTGCTAAGAGTAGGGTCCCCAGCCTGCTGTACATTTCAAAATAATGCAACCTATTACTTAGGTTACATTATTACCCAGTCCTGTCTATTCAGTGAGTACCATAAATTTGAAGCTCAGCAGGTATAATTCAGAAACTCCTACAAATGTCACCTGCCACTGTAATTTCTACCCCACATTTTTATAATGGGCCTCACAGAGGACCTATAGTGCTATTTTTTCCAGTTCTGTGTGACTTCTGGTCATATTTTTACGCTAATCTTTTTAGTTGTATAAGTATAAAAAAAAGTTGGTGCTAAACTGATATAAGTCAATATAGAGCAGATTAAGTACAATTCCATATTATCACTGTGCAAAGTAGAAATGTTCGCATTACTGTATTAACATGCACATAGTATGTTTATATTTCCTTACTCAAGTTACCCTGTTTCTACACCTTGTATTAATTAAATGTACTATGTAGTCTCTATGTATGTAGCATAATGCATTTACAAATAAGGTCAATAAATATGCAATTATGAGAGGGCTTCAAAAGTATTATTACTTCTACCAACCTACCACTCATTAGTTACACTTTAACCATTTACCACTTAATCATCTTTACTTTCTTAGCAATTTTTATTTCTAACATATATAAGGGCTGCTATTACATAATTCTATCAGGCTCTAATATACTTCCATCCTTATCCTGTAGTAAATTTTCTTTAAGTTCACTTTTAGATATCTTGCAAAATCAATTCATCCATTCCCACACACCTCATTCATCTTCACTCAAATTTACTTTAAAGTTCTCTTAGTTTCCACATTTATTTTTTTCTGCTTATTAAAATCTTTCTCACTACATTTTAACTCAAAAGCATCAATCATTAAAAAAGATCCCTTCATCTTTCATTCAGAACTAATCACTTATTGGTCTGACTATCACAGCAAATAACTTATACCTCTAGTCAAATATATGACTTTATCACAATCTGTTAATCTATTGTTTTCCATACCAGATTTTGATTTCTTTGAAGACAGTAATTTTATCTTACCTATATCTTTTTATCTCTAGAATCTATTGCAGGTTATTGTTCTGGGAAGGATCTTAATAAATGCTTATAAAATTGTATTGATTTGTGTTGGGCTCTTGAGCTTGACCAATGATGGTAGGAGGTGAAAGATTCAGAGAATTTGGTACTGAAAAGCAGTAGTGAATTGGTATTTAGGAATTAGCAGAGTTAGGTGGAAACCCTTGGGAGGATCAAAGTGAGGTGCCTTGGGCAACATCAACATAAATGTGACACCTGAGCAAGCAAGAATAAACATCTGCCTTCTCTGTACCCATAGCACCTGACACACAGGGATATTAGGGAATTGTCAGAACCCTCAGCAGTGGCTGTAATGAAACAAGAGCACAGTAATATGTAAGCCTACTCCTGCCAGTCAAAATCTCTTTTCATCAGGCTTGATCTGTCTGGTCCCTGACATCTTTTCACTTATAATCAGACCCATGGAGAAAATCCTTGTACTCTGTCTCTTGTCTTGCACCTAAACATTTTAGACATGAAGGCAACCACAGGCTTATCTGAATGCTACTTGATATATATGGAAGGCTTATACTCTATATAAACAATATGCCAATGCCAAGGTTTCAATATAGTATGCAGTTTTCACCTTATTTTTCATTCTAAAATCAATTAATTATTTTTTGTTACTTTTTTGGAATAAAAGACACATGACACCCACACATATATCCACACATCAAACACATACATGAAGACATACCTATGCAGGCATAAAGAAAATTAATTTTACAATTGACTTTCTTATTAAAGCACCAAAGATCACATGAAGATCCAGCTGCCCTGAGGTTTAATTTCTATGAAGTTATCACAACAGCACATTGGGCCCCATCTGACCTGAAAACTTTGCAGAGAAGATGCCTATTACCTGGATGGTATGCGGTCCACATAGAAAGATGGCTAACTTACTTTGCTACTTCTCAGGTAATGTCCTGAACTGACTTTCTTCTGTTTATTATATCCTCATAGGGTTGCGCTGACAAACAGAAAATATAAATTAACATTGCCACAGATAGCAATTTATTATCAGAGATGATCATACCTAAGGAAGAAATGTGGATTTTTACATTTTTAATGTCAATGGTAGTATTACAATGTTAAGTGGCTGTGAAACACATTCTGGGGATCTTCTTTTGGATAGTAGCTGGTCTGAAAGTGGTAGGGCCTCACACAGGAGGCATCAGGTGCTTCATAAGCAATCACCAGTAGAGGAGCAGCCAGTTAGACAGAACCTTTATGGAACACCATGTGCAGATACCCGTGTGTCATCTGTCCTGTGGGACTCTTATAAGGAAAGAAGGAGGTCATGGATTAGACTGTCAAAACGGAAAGTGTTGTAACAGCTCCAGGAACTTGGGATAGAACAGGAAATAAGGATCTGAGGAAAGTGTCCACATCCTTTATCTTCTTCATTCCAGTCAGGTCACAACTAAAACCTGAGTTCCCTGTTGTGGTTTGTAAGAATAGATGGGTAATTTTCATCTGTATGCCCATTATTTCCAAGCCCTTGGCTCCAAGGTTAACTCATGGAATTTCATAGGTTGGATAATTATCTGTATTACAGAGCAGATGGAAAATCGTGTTTCTACTGAACTACTAAATCAAGAGAGTGTCAGTGTTTATTTATGATTTACAATCAAGTTAGTTAAGCGTTATAAAAAATGCCTTTGGCAAAATTTGCTGTTTATTTGGAAGGACACAAGAATAGTAAACATTAACATGTATGCTAAGTAGTCCATATTTTCTTCCTTTTCACACTGATCTAATTGATTAACATCTTACCAGGTCAAGGGAGGCAGCTTGGTCTATTTAATTTAATTTTGTTCTTCATAAAGTGACTATTTTTGACTCTACAGTTGCTAATTATTGATGGACAGCAGCTGAGATCTGACCCAGTTACTGTGATGGACGAAGTCCAGAAGTTTCTGGGAGTTACACCTCATTATAATTACTCTGAAGCACTAACGTGAGTCTATTCTCATGGTTGATTTCTTTCCATTATTTGCCATCATAAATTATCACTGGTAGGTGTGTATATAGCATCATTAATACTAGGTATGAATTTATACATCATTATGCTACTCAAAAGCAGTCAAAGGAATGTCCTCATTATTCATGTAGTGTCTCCCTTTTGAATACCAGGAACACTTTACCTTATAGGCATTTTATGTATCACAAATTCCCCTTTTTGTGAGCTTTTTCCCAGTATAAATTTGTTTAAGTAAACTTTCTACATGCCTACTCTATGCAGAAAGTGTTCTAGGAATTGAGGTTACAAAGGTGAGACAGATGATCTCTTTCCCCAAGTAATTTACAGGTTAGAAATAAAATGTTGATGGCCTCCATTAGCTCTGTGAAAGTGAGTAGTGTTTTGGGCAGAATTGGGAAAGGGATACATTCATGTTTTACTCTGTATTTATTAAATTGTGTATAACCAAATATAATCACGTATAATGTTGTAGTTATTATTGCACAGCTGACCGCCCAGAACCTACTGGCATGTAACCGTAGCCATTTTATTATGCTCATGGATCCTGTGGGCTGGGAATTTAGACAGGACACAGCCAGGACAACTTGTCTCTGCTCAAAATATATACCTGGGGCCATATTTGGGAAGACATGAATATCTAGGTATGACTTGAACGGCTGGATACTGGACTCTTCTGGAGGCTTCTTTACTCACATCTTTGGCTCTTGGACTGGGATGGCTTGAAGCTGAGCTCAGTGGGATGAGACCTCTCTGTGTGACTTTCTCACAGTGTAGTGGCTTTGTGTTCTGAGAGGGGGTGGTATATCGAGCGAATGTGGTTCAAGGCCTTCTCTGATCTAGCCTTGCAAGTCACATAGCATCACTTATGTCATATTCTGTTGATTGCAACCAAGTCACTAGAGCCAGTGCAAATCCAAGGGGAGGGAAAGGAGCCTCCGCCTCTTGATGAGGAGGGGCAAGGACGTTCTGCAGAAGAGAATGTGGGAGGGGGTGTATTGTTGCAGTCACCTTGGGAAAATAAAATCATATACTTGGGTAATTGAAAATGGAAAAAAAAGTGTAAAGAAGCAAAATAACAAACAAAACCAAAAGCTCCAAGCAGTCAAAATATATATTTAAAAGGGCATGTACTTGATGCCCTCACAAAGGCCTGATATACAGCCTATTAAGTTTTAGACAAAATTTTAACAAGCTTGATTATATAATTTCCCAGTTCACAGCAGATTAGAATCAGCAATTAGACAATTAGAGAGGGTAATGGAAGGACAGGAAAAGAAGCAAAAAGATTGGGTTGTTCCTTAACCACTAAAACAAGTCTAATGAAGTTTTTACCTACACATGGAAATTACAACACAAGGCATGGCCCCTGTTGATTAAGTAGACAAAGCTTCCCATAATATGTTTACATAAATACTTATTGATGTCAGCATGTCTTCCCCTGCCTGCCTGCAGTAGTTTAGGGAATGGTTCTATCCTGTTTACTACAAATAGTTCCTTATGGTTCAATAAACCTGTAAAATCATACTTCTAAAGAAGAGATTACAAACAAGTACAGAATATATGGTTTTTAATATGTCTCACACATCACAAAAATTAATAACTATAGTGATGTTCAGTGTAATAAAAGAACTTGTAAGGCAACAAATTCATATCCTCAAAGTTGTCTAACAGTTATTTGAGAAAGGCTTTGCATCTTAATTTCACAATTTCATGCCTACTGAAACCAAACCATAAAACAAGGAATTGATATAACTTAGCAAGAATAAATGCCCATTGTTAGACTTCGGGTATATAACATTGTCAATGAAATAAATGAAACCAGGGCAGCAAAGTAATGTGGATTCAAGGTTATGGCAACCCTATCTAAAAGAATGACTTTCAATATTCTGGATGGCTCCCCTTCCTCAGGTTGTATTAAGCTCTGCCTCACAACAGCTGTTTGGAGAGCAAGGAGAGACAGCAGCCCATCCTGAGACCTCTGTACACCAGAGAGCAAAAGAGATGCTCTCAGTGTGTATAAATATCTTGGCTTGGTTGCCAGAGCTGTATTTTACCTTAATGCAGTTAAATATTCTCATCCTGAGGCAGAAAATGCTGTTTAGGGGCACTGTTATGCTGCCTTCCCCATCTCATTTTGTACAGCATGCAGAATTGTTTTTCCTCTTGGGAAATTAATGAAAACTAGAGAAAGGCCTATGATAGGCAAGGAGCAGATTGAAAAGTCCAGGTTGGAAATGACTCTATCTTCCTTTTATCCATTTAACCAGTGATGTATTTAATTTTAATTGATAACATGTACTAGGACAACCTGGATTGCAAAGATCAGGTCTCTAGTAATAGATTGGGCAGGGAACTGTGACGAAAAATTCCCTCTCCCCCTGAATGAGTTCACATATGCGCAGAAGCAAATTGCAGGTGGACCGGTATTATAGGAATGGGCCCAGGGCAACAAAATATTCTGCAGCTAATTAACTTTACGTCCTACTCAATTATGCTCCAGCTTTCTAAAACATCTGCTGAGCAACAAAAATGCAAACCTTTTCGATGTTTTATGCATGCAGCAAGTCCCATAGCAGTAAATTTAAAATTTCCCTTCCTATTTGGTTTATTCTTTCATTTTTCCTACCTTGTTAGTCCTAAACAAAAATTCTTATATATCTGAGTTTAAACCAAATAATTAGGCCACACATTCTTTCTTTTGTAACTTTGTGCAGCCATGGGAACAAAACAACATTAGAATTTTCTTTAAGAGTATTGGGTCTGAATTAACCAATAGGATCATCTGCCTTCAACAAAAGAAATGAAGATTTGTCTAATCTTCCATTCACCATTTGTATAATCTGTGTCTCATGTTCTCTGGAAAAATATAGCGAATTATATCGTTACCCTTTTAATTTCCTCCTTGAAAAGTATAAACATTTTGAACTGTTAAAAAAAATATAGCAGTTTTCTTGGAAGCTTTAATTCAGGTTTATATACATGGAAGTAACCTAAGTGTCCATCGACAGATGAATGGATAAAGAAGATGTGGCACATATATACAATGGAATATTACTCAGCCATAAAAAGAAATGAAATTGAGTTATTTGTAGTGATGTGGATGGACCTAGAGTCTGTCATACAGAGTGAAGTAAGTCAGAAAGAGAAAAACAAATACCATATGCTAACACATATATATGGAATCTAAAAAAAAAAAAAAAGTGGTCATGAAGAACCTAGGGGCAAGATGGGAATAAAGACGCAGACCTACTAGAGAATGGACTTGAGGACATGGGGCAGGGGAATGGTAAGCTGGGACAAAGTGATAGAGTGGCATGGACATATGTACACTACCAAATGTAAGATAGATAGCTAGTGGGAAGCAGCCACATAGCACAGGGAGATCAGCTCGGTGCTTTGTGACCACCTAGAGGGGTGGGTTTGGGAGAGTGGGAGGGAGGGAGACACAAGAGGGAAGAGATATGGGGATATATGTATATGTATAGCTGATTCACTTTGTTATAAAACAGAAACTAACACACCACTGTAAAGCAATTATACTCCAATAAAGATGTTTTAAAAAAAAAAGTGTATTTACATTACATTCAGTCACCATACTATATACCATTGAATGATTTCAAAGAAATCTGTGAATATATTTTAACAGGGAAATCATATAAATAAGACAATAAATATTCTAAAGATCCTATATATATGGTTGTAGTTTTGTAGTTCATCTTTCATCTTTTATGGATGAACAGGTAAAATATAAAACTTAATAATTTCATCATAAGAAAAGACTAAAGATCTATATGTTCTTTTTCATTACAGTAGAAATATCAAAAATATATAACATATAGTTTATTTAATCTCATAAATCAATTCAATGAATATTTGTAGAATTGAATTAAATTAAATCAAAGCAACAGGCATATGAAAGTGCATTTCCTTTATACAATTGGTGAGGCTCTCTCAAAATTCTGTGTATAATTTATAATCATTATATTTTTATTATCATTTATATATTTGATCTTTTGTAGTTTTGATCCCCAGAAGGGCTTTTGGTGTCAACTACTGGAAGGAGGAAAGACCAAATGCCTTGGAAAAAGCAAAGGTCGAAAGTATCCACCCATGGATCCAGAGGTAATATTTTCCTCATCTTTGAAATACACTGGTAGAACCCTGTGCATACAACTATTTCAAAGCTAGTAGGCAATAAATTTGATTCCTTTTTCTGCTTTTTCATTGCTATCGATAGTTTTATATTTGGAAAATAAATAGACAGACCAACAGAGATAGATGATTGATAGATATCTGTAGAAGCTGTGTGCTGGGATGCAATTCAAACATAAATACTTACTGAACAGTAACTCCTTTCCAAATGTATAAAGTACTTAAATAAATTACTAAACAAGTGGTTTTGGACAAAATATATAAGCATTATTATTACATATTAAATACATATATCCAATGCCTATACAATGCATGATACTGAGTTAAGCAAAGGAGAGTAAACTGCTCTGATCACCAATTACAACATGTGGTGGAGAGCTTCTTCCACATTGCCAAGCAAGGCTCAGACACCAGCTGTGTGTCCCACAACTCAACACAATTCTGACACTGTCTTCCCAAAGATAGTAACAGATCCCACAGGCTAAGGGCCCCATCCTACAAGACTGTCCCTCCCTGTTCAGGTTTTCACCTCAAGTCCCAAGTCCAGGTTATCACCTCCATCTTGAACCACTGGCTATAGATTGGACGTTCCAAAAACCCCCTCCTTGGTTCTGATTAATATGCTAGAGCAACTCCCAAAACTCAGAGCAACATTTTTCTTATTGGATCACTGTTTTATTACAAAGGGATATAACTGAGAAATAGCCAGATATATGAGCTGCATAGGCCAAGATATGGGGTAAGGGTGTGGAGCTTCCATGCCTTTTCTGATTTCTCTAGTCTCCCCAAATCTCCACGTGTTCATCAACCCAGAAACTCTCCAAACCCCATCCTTTTTCAGTTTTTATGGAAGTTTCATTACAGGGACATGATTGATTAAATCACTGACAAATGGTGATTGATTCAACCTCCAGCCCCTCTCCCTTTCCCCGTGGTCAGGGGATAACATTAAAGTTCCAACCTTTTGCACCAGAGGGCAGACAGCAGAAGCAAGAAGAACTACAATCCTGCAACCTGTGGAACAAAAACCACATTCACAGAAAGATAGACAAGATGAAAAGGCAGAGGGCTATGTACTAGATGAAGGAACAAGATAAAACCCCAGAAAAACAACTAAATGAAGTGGAGATAGGCAACCTTCCAGAACAAGAATTCAGAATAATGATGGTGAAGATGATCCAGGACCTCGGAAAAAGAATGGAAGCAAAGATCGAGAAGATGCAAGAAATGATTAACAAAGACCTAGAAGAATTAAAGAACAAACAAGCAGAGATGAATACAATAACTGAAATGAAAACTACAGTAGAAGGAATCAGTAGCAGAATAACTGAGGCAGAAGAACGGATAAGTGACCTGGAAGACAGAATGGTGGAATTCACTGCTGCAGAACAGAATAAAGAAAAAAGAATGAAAAGAAATGAAGACCGCCTAAGAGACCTCGGGAACAACATTAAACACAACAACATTCGCATTATAGGGGTCCCAGAAGGAGAAGAGAGAGAGAAAGGACCCGAGAAAATATTTGAAGAGATTATAGTCGAAAACATCCCTAACATGGGAAAGGAAATAGCCACCCAAGTCCAGGAAGCACAGCCAGTCCCATACAGGATAAACCCAAAGAGAAACACGCCGAGACACATAGTAATCAAATTGGCAAAAATTAAAGACAAAGAAAAATTATTGAAAGCAACAAGGGAAAAATGACAAATAACATACAAGGGAACTCCCATAAGGTTAACAGCTGATTTCTCAGTACAAACTCTACAAGCCAGAAGGGAGTGGCATGATATACTTAAAGTGATGAAAGGGAAGAACCTACAACCAAGATTACTCTACCCGGCAAGGATCTCATTCAGATTTGATGGAGAAATCAAAAGCTTTACAGACAAGCAAAGGCTAAGAGAATTCAGCACCACAAAACCAGCTCTACAACAAATGCTAAAGGAACTTCTCTAAGTGGGAAACACAAGAGAAGAAAAGGACCTACAGAAACAAATGCAAAACAATTAAGAAAATGACCACAGGAACATATATATCGATAATTACCTTAAACGTGAATGGATTAAATGCTCCAACCAAAAGACACAGGCTTGCAGAATGGATACAAAAACAACACCCATATATATGCTGTCTACAAGAGACCCACTTCAGATCTAGGGATACATACAGACTGAAAGTGAGGGGATGGAAAAAGATATTCCATGCAAATGGAAATCAAAAGAAAGCTGGAGTAGCAATACTCATATCAGATAAAATAGACTTTAAAATAAAGAATGTTACAAGAGACAAGGAAGGACACTACATAATGATCAAGGGATCAATCCAAGAAGAAGATATAATAATTGTAAATATTTATGCACCCAACATAGGAGCAAATCAATACATAAGGCAACTGCTAACAGCTATGAAAGAGGAAATCGACAGTAACACAATAATAGTGGGAAACTTTCACACCTCACTTACACCAATGGACAGATCATCCAAAATGAAAATAAATAAGAAACAGAATCTTTAAACGACACAATAGACCAGATAGGTTTAATTAATATTTTTAGGACATCCGATCCAAAAACAGCAGATTACACATTCTTCTCAAGTGTGCATGGAACATTCTCCAGGATAGATCACATCTTGGGTCACAAATCAAGCCTCAGTAAATTTAAGAAAATTGAAATCATATTAAGCATCTTTTCTGACCACAACACTATGAGATTAGAGATGAATTACAGGGAAAAAAATGTAAAAAACACAAACAAATGGAGGCTAAACAATACGTTACTAAATAACCAAGAGATCACTGAAGAAATCAAAGAGAAAATCAAAAAATACCTAGAGACAAATGACAATGAGAACACGGCCATCCAAAACCTACAGGATGCAGCAAAAGCAGTTCTAAGAGGGAACTTTATAGGTATACAAGCCTACCTCAAGAAACAAGAAAAATCTCAAGTAAACAATCTAACCTTACACCTAAAGGAACTAGAGAAAGAAGAACAAACAAAACCCAAAGTTAGCAGAAGGAAAGAAATCATAAAGATCAGAGCAGAAATAAATGAAATAGAAAGAAAGAAAACAATAGCAAAGATCAATAAAACTAAAAGCTGGTTCTTTGAGAAGATAAACAAAATTGATAAACCATTAGCCAGACTCATCAAGAAAAAGAGGGAGAGGACTCAAATCAATAAAATTCGAAATGAAAAAGGAGAAGTTACAACAGACACTGCAGAAATACAAAGCATCCTAAGAGACTACTACAAACAACTCTATGCCAATAAAATGGACAACCTTGAAGAAATGGACACATTCTTAGAAAGGTCTAACCTTCCAAGACTGAACCAGGAAGAAAGAGAAAATATGAACAGATGAATCACAAGTAATGAAATTGAAAGTGTGATTAAAAATCTTCCAACAAACAAAAGTCCAGGACCAGATGGCTTCACAGGTGAATTCTATCAAACATTTAGAGAAGAGCTAACACCCATCCTTCTCAAACTCTTCCAAATAATTGCAGAGGAAGGAACACTCCCAAACTCATTCTATGAGGCCACCATCACCTGATACCAAAACCAGACAAAGATACTACAAAAAAAGAAAATTACAGACCAATATCACTGATGAATATAGATGCAAAAATCCTCAACAAAATACTAGCAAACGAATCCAACAACAGAGTAAAAGGATCGTACACCATGATCAAGTGGGATTTATCCCAAGGATGCAAGGATTCTTCAATATACGCAAATCAATCAATGTGATACACCATATTAACAAATTGAAGAAGAAAAACCATATGATCATCTCAAAGATGCAGAAAAGCTTTTGACAAAATTCAACACCAATTTATGATAAAAATCTCTCCAGAAAATTGGCATAGAGGGAACCTACCTCAACATAATAAAGGCCATATACGACAAACCCACAGCAAACATCATTCTCAATGGTGAAAAAATGAAAGCATTTCCTCTAAGATCAGGAAGAAAACAAGGATGTCCACTCTCACCACTGTTATTCAACATCGTTTTGGAAGTCCTAGCCAAGACAATCAGAGAAGAAAAAGAAATAAAAGGAATCCAGATTGGAAAAGAAGAAGTAAAACTGTCACTGTTTGCAGATGACATACTATACATAGAGAATCCTAAAGATGCCACCAGAAAACTACTAGAGCTAATCAATGAATTTGGTAAAGTAGCAGGATACAAAATTAATGCACAGAAATCTCTTGCATTCCTATACACTAATGATGAAAAATCTGAAAGAGAAATTAAGGAAACACTCCCATTTACCATTGCAAGAAAAAGAATAAAATACCTAGGAATAAACCTACCTATGGAGACAAAAGACCTGTATGCAGAAAACTATAAGACACTGATGAAAGAAATTAAAGATGATACCAACAGATGGAGAGATATACCATGTTCTTGGATTGGAAGAATCAGTATTGTGAAAATGAGTATACTACCCAAAGCAATCTACATATTCAATGCAATCCCTATCAAATTACCAATGGCATTTTTTATGGAACTAGAACAAAAAATCTTAAAATTTGTATGGAGACACAGAAGACCCCGAATAGCCAAAGTAGTCTTGAGGGAAAAAAAACGGAGCTGGAGGAATCAGACTCCCTGACCTCAGACTATACTACAAAGCTACAGTAATCAAGAAAATATGGTACTGGCACAAAAACAGAAACATAGATCAATGGAACAAGATAGAAAGCCCAGAGATAGACCCACGCACCTATGGTCAACTAATCTATGACAAAGGAGGCAAAGATATACAATGGAAAAAAGACAGTCTATTCAATAAGTGGTGCTGGGAAAACTGGAGAGCTACATGTAAAAGAATGAAATTAGAACACTCCCTAACACCGTACACAAAAATAAACTCAAAATGGATTCGAGATCTAAATGTAAGACCGGACACTATAAAACTCTTAGAGGAAAACATAGGAAGAACACTCTTTGACATAAATCACAGCAAGATCTTTTCTGATCCACCTCCTAGAGTAATGGAAATAAAAACAAAAATAAACAAATGTGACCTAATGAAACTTAAAAGCTTTTACACAGCAAAGGAAACTACAAACAAGACGAGAAGACAACCCTCAGAATGGGAGAAAATATTTGCAAAGGAATCAACGGACAAAGGATTAATCTCCAAAATATATAAACAGCGCATGCAGGTCAGCTCAATATTAAAGAAACAATCAACCCAATCCAAAAATGGGCAGAAGACCTAAATAGACATTTCTCCAAAGAAGACATACAGATGGCCAAGAAGCGCATGAAAAGCTGCTCGACATCACTAATTATTAGAGAAATGCAAATCAAAACTACAATGAGGTATCACCTCACACCAGTTAGAATGGGCATCATCAGAAAATCTACAAACAACAAATGCTGGAGAGGGTGTGGAGAAAAGGGAACCCTCTTGCACTGTTGGTGGGAATGTAAATTGATACAGCCACTATAGAGAACAGTATGGAGGTTCCTTTAAAAACTAAAAATAGAATTACCATGTGATCTAGCAGTCCCACTACTGGGCAGATACCCAGAGAAAACCAAAATTCAAAAAGACACATGCACCCCAATATTCATTGCAGCACTATTTACAATAGCCAGGTCATGGAAGCAACCTAAATGCCCATCAACAGACGAATGGATAAAGAAGGTGTGGTACATATATACAATGGAATATTACTCAGCCATAAAAAGGAACGAAATTGGGTCATTTGTTGAAACGTGGTTGGATCTAGAGACTGTCATACAGAGTGAAGTAAGTCAGAAAGAGAAAAACAAATATTGTATATTAACGCATGTATGTGGAACCTAGAAAAATGGTACAGGTGAACCGGTTTGCAGGGCAGAAATTGAGACACAGATGTAGAGAACAAACGTATGGATACCAAGGGGGGAAAGCCGCGTTGAGGGTGGGGATGGTGGTGTGATGAATTGGGCATTTGGGATTGACATGTATACACTGATGTGTATAAAATTGATGACTAATAAGAACCTGCTGTATAAAAAAAATTAAAAAAATACAAAATAAAAAGTTCCAACCTTTTAATCACAAGGTTGGTTCCCCATGACCAGCCTCCATTCTTAGGTGGGGTCCAAAAGCCACCTCATTGACGTAACAAAATATACCTTTATCTCTGTCTCACTTAGGAAATTCCAAGGATTTTAGGAGCTCTGTGCTAGAAATGGGGTCAATGATCAACTTCATATTTCTTATTATGAATCACAATATCACAGATAGGATACAGGATAAAACAGTTATGAGCCCAGATTTATTATAGGAGGATAAATTAGTTACAGTCACTTGTTTATAGTAAGATACACAAAACAATGTGAAACTACAAAAAGGCAGGGGAAAAAAATCTTTCAATAAAAGTTATGGTATGTGGAGATAGACTAGGATTGGGAAACCAATTAGCAATCAACTGAGCAGATATAATGAGTATCTCTCCTAAGACAAGGTGAGCCAAAGGAGGATGGAAGTGATTAGTTATTACTATGGATATAGAAGAACCAGATGGTCCTCAAACTATACCTTTGAACTCAATAATTTCAAAAGGGCTTCAAAAATCACTTTAATCTACCAAGAAATCAATGTAAAATTCCACTACTTCTATAAAAATCTTATCCAGAATTTGAAGTGTTTACAATCTGGTTTAAGGGAAGAAATGTAATGAAATACCTGGTGAATGGTACAAGACGAAATGTAGTTGTCTTAAGTCCATTTCCACAGTACACACAAAAGTGGCTAAGGGAGTTTTAGGAAGAAAGAGACTCATTTGTGCTAAAATATTGGGAGGGCTTAAGAGAGATGGTGTAACTTTGACCAGATGGAAACCTATACGTGGGCCATTGCTGCCTATATTTTCACAGGAAAAATGTTCATCTCTACTATTTTATCAAAGAGACACAGAACTATGTTCATTGGGTTCTAATATGAGGTAAGTGACATCCAGAGAGAAAGACCAATTATAAATTTTCTGTCTTCCAGAAATAAAACAAACTAAAACCACAGATATGTCTGATAATCCTTTTTTAAACCATTCATCTAAAAGTGGCCCATCAGTCCAGCTTGGTTAGGAATATAAGAATCACAGGAAAGATCATTATAATGATCTTTATAATGAGACCTTATAATATCTTTGAAGAAGAAACGCTTAATTATTTTTCAAAAAAACTGTTTTGGTCCTGAATAAATATAGAAAACATTTTATAAATTGCAAGTTATTTCTTTAATCATGAAATTCAACTTTTGTGATTATGTTCATTTTTCATCTTTATGCTATGACCCAATTTTACATAAAGTGACCAATTTTAAAAACATAGATGTTTTTTCTGTAGATTTGGTACCACATCCAGTCCCTACGTACCTCATTCTTCTTTAGTATTATATACTTCTTACCAACTTTTCTCCCTACATAGACTTCAGCAATCCCTTAATAAATAGGTGTTTTAGTGGTTGTATAAGGCACATAAGTTATACCCGGACCCATTTTTATTTTACAGCTACACTTCTGCCAAATCTTTTCTAACAGTAAAAATGAGTGATATCTGTGGAAAAATACAAAGAAATACCTATTTTATAGCCAGTCCTAGTGTAGTAGACTTTCTTAAGAAATGTGCACAATCTCATTTAATGAACTAATAGCTTCCTTTGCCTTCTTTTTCTATTCACTTTTCAGTCTAGAACCTTCCTCTCTAATTACTACCGAGATCATAATGTGGAGCTGTCCAAACTGCTACACAGACTGGGGCAGCCTCTCCCATCATGGCTGAGACAGGAGCTACAAAAAGTGAGATAGCACTGGAGAGAAGAACCAAAGCTCCCAAGATACTGACTTTTACTATGAAACAGAAAAACAACCCCCCCCCATCTTTTATCCCCTTAATGCACTTGTGACTGTCAACAGAGGATCGCGTGAATAAATCTCCTTCTATCTTTTTCATAAAATGAAAACTGTTATATATGCACGCATTGGCAATTACTAGCATCAATCCCTGTGTGAGCTTTTGAGAAATAATGTGGGGTTTTGTGGCATTACCCAGTTTCCAATGTGGGGATCATAACACAGCCCAGTTCCTCTGTTAACCACAAGGTTTCTGAAACTGTGTTTGACTGAGAACACTGATTATATGCAAGAGACAAATTAGAATCTTGAGGAAAAGATAAGGACTGAGATATCTGTAAATGAGGCTAGTAGTAACCCAATATCTGATTTAAGGGCTTACATTTTCCCTTGCTAATTTAAAAACAATTTTGCTTTTGTTATGAAATTATAAGTATAATCCTATACTCTTATTTTGAGCAGTTATTACTTATTATATTTAGCCCACACATGTTTTCCTCTGTTACTCCTCTTTATGAATTTCTTTGACTTGCTAAAGAAGTTGCAAAGTTGTAACCTCCCACATTTTTGGTCTGTTTTCCTCTTATAGGAGGAGACTATCTGAAAGTTTCCATATTCACTGACAATAGTATTTTATCTGGCAAGGCATGCCATTCTCAGTGAATTTTGCATTATGGTTCCAACAGCGTCTATCAGAGATTTGGGGGGGAAATGAATGAGAAAGTGCATACTTTGCATAATATTAACTACTGTGTGTAAGGCCATCTTTCCATGGGTAAAAATCTTACCATGCTATTAATCTAGGTATTTCCACCTGGACAATGATGTAGTATTTATATATTTTTTCACTATCCACAGAAGAAAAAAAGCTTTATTGATAAGACATGGAATGAAAATACCAATATGTGTTTACAGGTAGAGAGAGGCACTTGTGCCTTTTATGTAGTACATGTCAATCGTTTAAAGCATGCACTTTTATATGTGTCAGTACATATACTAATGCAGAAGATTATGTTTTTAATGCCTATTTAACAGAAGAAATGTAATTTAAAACTTACCTCTTTAAACACCATGAATTCTCTAAATTAAACCATATTTCTCATCCATGCCATCCAAAAATTAATTTCTAGAGAAGAAGTGATGCTCTTCCTGTCTTAGAGTTATAGGTTACTCTCCCATTTGGAGGATTTTTGTCTCATTTGTCAATGAAGATATGTTAAAGATTTGTTAATCTTTTCAGTGATACATGAAGGTAAAATTTCAGCAGAACAGTAAATCAAAGTGGCTTTGGTAGCATTACCTATCAATCCATCCTTCCTCCAGAGTAATTTTTCTATAGGCTGTAAATAATATTACGTTCTCCTATAATCTGAGCAATTATGCTTGACATAATTCAATGTCTTCAAAGGAAACTGAAGATCATCTTTTCTGTTTATTTGTTGTTTGTGGTTTTAAGCAAACAATTCAAGTATGATCTAAAAGAGAATCAAGAAACAGGATTCACCTTTGGATCTATACTTCATTAAGATTTTTGTTTTTCTGTTGTTTTCCCACTGCATCTAAAGGCTCTTGATCTTTTTCAGAAAATGTTAAGATTTTTCTTGGGTATGAATTGATACAAATCACAAAACTGTTGCTTTTGTTGTTCTTTGTTCAGTGTGAGACTCAGTTTCTCCACCTTATTGTTACTTAAGTGAGCATGTGCTTGATAGCATTCCATTAAAGCACACTAAAATCGTAAGAATTGTGTATTTAGAACTCTAACTTTTGATTTATTTGTTCACTAGTTTCCTCCAGTTACATTCTAATTTTTTCTTTCGTGAAGTAGAGATTAACATTTTTTTTTCCCAAGTGGGAAGAAAGAGATATTTGTAGAAAAGAGGGGAGATACTTTTCATATTGAGTAAAATTCATATAATTCAAAGTCCACCTTATCACCAGATTTTTTAAAGTGTAACTAATTTTCTGCATTTTCTTATTTTTTCTAAATAATGTATACAGTATCATTCACCTACCTACAAATAGCTGGGAGCAAAATTCCCACAAATTCAACTAGTCTTTTCTTCCCTGGTTCATTTCAATCAGTATGCACATTTTTCTTACTAAGATTGACAATGAAGACAACAAAACAAATTTTAATTATGTAATTCATCTCTTACAGTAAACTACTTAGAGGAACTCTGGGCTATGAGAAGATTATAATAAATCTGGAAAAATTTTAGTTTTAAGAATATCTTGGTTTTCCCAATTTTTACCCACTGGCTACTTCAGAACTATTGACTCAAGATTTAACATAGGTAATAGTTTAGCATTCTAAATAAATTATCTTTCATGGTCTTGAATGACATACTTTTTAAAATTTTAAGGAACTTCCTAAAACCTTTAAACAAGCCAGTATTTCTCCTCTTTCTTTCTTTTTCTTTATTCCAACTGCCTAACTTACAAATATAATCGTTGATTACATTAATAAAGGTAAGGAACAATATTTGATTATAACCCTACGTCAAAATATATTAATATATGCTTGTCAAATACCAGCCTCTAAAAATTATATTACAAATCTCATACAAAAACAAATTTTGTTTGTGTTTAACAATGGCCTCAAAACAATTAAATAAGCAACAAGGAATAATGCTAGTGAGAAGAATTTATACTCCTTCTAACACTGTTTTTTTTTTTTCTACAAAAAAGATAGTTCTTCATCCAATAAGAGATTTTATTTGCCTTGATTTCAACAAACCCATTCACATGTACCTCATGGAGTTTTTGTTCTTCTATCTCACTGTTTTAATATGATATAAAGTGACCTGTTTACCATGAGTGTCAATTTATTTTTAATTATGCAAACAATTTACACTCAGATAATATCTTACAAGCCTGCTTTTGGTGGCTAGATAAGATATTAACCATTTGCTTGATGGAGGTCCCTCAAAAACAATGCTGGCCAACGATTTCAAAAAGAAAGAAATGGAAGAGTCTTGCATATAGGATTTTACTTCAACTGTAGGAACACAGCTTGGCCATAGGTACCTATGTTTGTTCAGTATATGTATATATATGCAAATGAATATTTTCTTGTGTGAGCCAGTGAGGTGGGTGGGGAGAACATAAAGAGAACTCTGCATTTACTGAAATTGTTAAATAACTGATGTAGTACATGCATAACATATCTTTGGTTCTCACTTCTTCAGAATAAATATTACTGCTGGTATGGCCACTAGAGTAATGTGGTTTTTTCCTCTAAAATCCAAGGTTTTCACCCATAGATGAATCTACTTCCTTCCCGTTGACTTGGTTCACTCTATACATATTCCCTGAATTCCAAACATATAACAAGTGTAACCAGGAAATTATGAGAGTGGACTTTGGGTATCTGGGGTCACATCCCAGTTCTGCCTCAGGCAAGCTATGTGGCCTCGGACAATTTGTGGAACATCCCTGAGTCACAGTTTCCTTTTTTGTAAAATAAAGACAATAAAGTATTACTCATTGGGTCACTGTAAACATTAAATGAGAATATATTTAAACAACTTGGCCCATTGCCTAATGTAGTTATGCTGGAACATGTTTGTTACAGAAATAACATATAATATTCAAACCACTATCTCTTTTTTCATCAGACAAGAATATGTTTTTCTATTCCCTTTAATAATAAAACATATATATCTTAAACATATAATTAACTGTATTTGGTTAAAATGAGAAACTGTCTTCACCATCATTTTTCAAAAATAAATTTTGCATGGCTCCCTGCTATTGCTCTGATCAACATTCAGAGCAAAATCATTCCAGCTCAGTCCCTGCTATTGAAGTCTCTTTGTCCCTTTCCTCCTACCTACTTAATCCTCAGTTTATCTAGTAGAATATCTTCCCCTTATCTTCTCTTTATATCTCTCTCTTCAAATTTTTTGCAACCCAACAGATCCTCTATCAGGAATATCAGGTCTAGAGGTACAACTCCCTCAAAGGAAAGTCACAAAATTTAATGAAGAGATACATATAATAACAAATCAATGCTTAAAGATCCTAGATAGTTAAAAATTACAAGAAAATGTATCTGAATTCTCTACAAGTCTTTATCTCCAACTTCACCTCTTGTGATAAGATCTCCTCTCCACAAATGAAGAATTCTAATATATTGCTTCCTATTATATTTATTAATACCAAATATTATTTTCTTTGCATTTTTCATTGCAAATGTCTGGTATTTCAGGCCCTCAATAAGACATTTATATAAATAGTTAATTTCCATTCAAAAATATTTTACTGTTTCTCATATTTTATTTAATACAATATGTCTAAAATATTATTTCAACATGAAATCAATTAAAAAATTATTAATGAAATTTTTGTACCCTTGTGGTCATACTGAGCCTTCAAAATCTAATTTGTATTTCACCCGTATAGCACATAACAATTTTGGACTTGCCACATTCCAAGTGCTTGATAGCCACATGGGGCTAGAGGTTTCTGTGTTGGACAGCACAGCCCTAATCTCTATTCTCTTCATCTACTTGTTTTTGATCACCTATTCACCCCAGTGGTGAATTCTTGCCCTACATTTATCAGGGGACGCCAAACACACAACTCCCAATACTGGGCAGATGGGATCAACAGCGGTTTATTTGTTACATATACTCAACAGCCTGGGAAGAGGACATTGCACACCATGCCAGATGCCAGAGGGGCTGCACTTGGGAAGAAATGAATAACCAGGGCTGTAAGAGACAAGCTTTGTAGCACCAAGAGGTTGAGGTGGCCCTTGGTTCCCGCAAGAACATGTAATTGGCTAGTTTGAGTAATTCTGCAGGCTGGCAGGGAACTGAAACCCACTTTCAGGGACAAGCAGAAACTGTACCTGGTCCACTTGATAAGGACATGTTTTGGGCAGGGTACCTTGCCCACAGGAGCAGATAGGAAGCAGACTTTGTGGGTAGGCCATTTAAGATCATCCCAATTTTCCCAGGTGTCAACAAAGTATGAAATATTGAGTCAATTTAGGCTTCACACCATACCTCTAACCACTGTTTTACTACAGGCTCTCCTTATCTCTCCTAGAATTTTGTCACACACTCTGACCTGGAGCTGTCATTTCTCTCTAAATCATACACCACACTAATGTTGGAATGGTCTTTATAACTTGTAAATAGGATGAAACTATTCTTTACCTTAGGAAACCTTCAAATGTTCCCCAAACGTAAAGGACAATATGCAAACTCCAATATATATTCCATGAAGTTCCTTTATGATCTGTGATTTTGTCTACCTGGCCATTCTTATTTCACAATCTTTAAAAATTACATTCCAAATTCTAGTAACAATCACCTATTTACAATTCTCCAATTACCTCATGATTTTTACATCTCTAGGCCTTTGTATATGCTGCTGCCTAGAACACTTGAATTGGCATTGCTAATTCACTAACACAGTACCACTTTGAATTTCAAGCAACCTGGCTGTGTAAGTCCCTTCCCTTTTGCTCACCAATTCCTTCATATCTAAATCACAGAAGTATCAGGCTTCTCAATGTTGCATCTCTGGCTTTAAGTTGTACCAGAAATCTTCCATTTCCCTTGGCATTAGGCCCTCAATATCTGGGTAATAATGATAATATATTTATCACTATAATCCCAGCAGCTGGTTTGATATTCTTAGATTACACCATTATTGTTTCACCTACATTGTAGTGTTGTCATGCTAAACTGTAAATTATTAGAATGAGAGATGTCTTTTCCTTTTTTCATCTCTCATGCGTAACACAGTACCTGGCACAAGATAAGTAATTGTTAAATGAACATATGCATTACTTTATATCTTTACACTAGTAAGAAATGAACTTCAATCTGTAAGCATAAAACTTACACAAAGTCATGCTGTCACTCATAACACTAAGGTGTACGTATTCATGGCTGTTTGCATTTAAAGGTATTGCCTGTTCTCTAAAATAGTCTTTATGTTTGTACATCTCAGTTGCCTATTCTTATCTAACAAGACCAGCCAAACAGACCAAATTAAATATCCCTAGACATATCAGGAATTGAACTACCCCGACTGTTGTTCTTTTATATTGGTTTAAAGATCTCACAGTAGTGCTTCCTACAAATATGTTTGTTTGCAATCAGTACAAAGCTAAGAGCTGCCTGTCTACAATACACTTCTTGTGGTAAAAGTGCTGGGCTTAGAATTAAAATGAGTTCAACATGCTGAAGGGGATAAGAGATCATTGACTTGGTATTTGACCATTGGGGCCCTTGAGTTTTAAAGATTTATTTTTCCTACTGACAAAGAAAGTAATGCTAATTGTTTAATGATACATGTAAAATGTCTGTGGAAACACTGCCAAGAAAAAACATAGGTGGAACTGCTATGTTACAAACGTTGGCACTTTCTTTTTTAAATCAAGTGAAATTCAAATATCGCCATATAATCAGATATGTCCATGTAAATGCAATTATTTCTAGGATATTCTTAATTATTTAAGACTTCATTCTCATTTTCTTAAATCTTACAAATCTTTTCGGAATTCTAAATGGTACACCAGGAATAAGACACTAGCTGCAGGGTAAGACTATACAGCAGAAAAGAGAAGCCAGAAGCCAATTTGCAAGTACACAAGAGAATCAGGACTGCATTTTTGTGGCTACCAATGACCATTTCTAGATCACATGAGTTGGTATGAGACCAAAATCACTGTGGGTTGTATAAATGTCAGCAGTGATTTCAGAAAAGCAGGAAGAAACCTCAACTACTTCTGACCTGGAGCAAGAGAAGGCATCTTAGTACCTGGACCAAATGTACCAAGGAGAGGAAAGGAAGGGTGTGTCAGGAGAGGAACTTTTATATTGAGTATATTTTCCCCCATTTTGTTTGCTGATGAAGATGGACAGCAAGTCAAGGATAGCGTAGTGTGTGTTAGGGAGTGATAGAGGTGGGAGGCTTATTGTAACACAGCATTTGAGGTTCAAAACCAACAGACTGTGGTTTGTCTACATTATCTAAAATAAGCTCTCTTCACTCTATGCTCTATGGAGTGAAGCTATAGACATGTTTTTCTTTCTGAACTTCCAGGTAATAAAGTCTGTGGACTAAATGCTCACAGGTCTAAATCAATTGTAATTCTCTCCTACATGTTCCCAGGACGTTGCCTGGAAATCACACAGAGTCTTATCCAGAAGCCTTTAACATCTCGATGAAATCAAACATATGCAAACCTATAGCTATGTATTGAAGAGATAAATAATGTTTCCACAGATAAGACCCTGAGGACACTTGGCTCCCATTTCAGTAGTGCAGCGAAGCTAAAAAGAAGCATGACAATAGACTTAGTTAATAAGAAATTATGCCTTTGTCACAGGTAACATACAATGCATAAAATCACCAACCACCTCTTCCCTCAGCCAACTTTAATC